>NC_045744.1:30514746-30528328 GCF_008692095.1 Etheostoma spectabile
ACAAAAAAAAACAGACAGGTCGTGTTCCATAGTGGACCTTTGCACCTTGAATATTTTAGGTGATATTTTTTTGGATTCAATAAATTGGTATCTTTGCACACAATTTGGGATGCTCCAGTAAACTGAGAACTACAATTTGGGAGGATTGTATTATTTCAAGAAATAACCTAACTTTACAATCCTGCCAAATTCTTAGTCTTCGTTTCACTGAACAATAACTATATAGTGTGGACTAGTGTACATGATAACAGGGAGAGGACAACCCCACTGGTTTTGACCTTATTATTTTGCTGGGTGAAAAATACTGATAAAATTTCACATTCACATATACATTCATGTTTATAGGCTGTTGCATGAATTCATCACTTAATTATCTTTATAGTTTCAGATTTTAGAACCTAATTCTTCTTGTCCATGGCTACGAGGCGAGCAAAGCCATTCTATAGTGGGTAAAGGAAGGAAACTCGGCCTGCTAGTCTTAACAAATATACGGTACAATTTACGATCTACTGCTTCTAATGAAACCATTTAATGCGTCACGAGTCAAACAAAAAAGAACGTGGTACACTTTGCATTAAAAGCGAGCAGTGGAAGTTAATAGCGTTGTAGAAGATTGATCTTCATGGGAAAGTTCCTGAGAACATATCTTCTACTCAGTCCTAAGGCAAGAAAAATGTTAATGTGGTGCAATTTATGTAGCCTAATCCTCTGAAATGGTAGATTATGATGGCTTCAAGTCAGAGCAGTGGCCAGTAAATGTTATTTTTGGACGCTTACACATCAGGCGGTCCGCGATCGTCTGCCACGTGTGTTTGGTCACTTATCAAACATTATACTGTGTTTCCATTATCACACTTTAAGAAGCGGCTGCTGCTCACTCTGTATAAAACGTATGTACAATGGTATTCTCAATTTAGCATCAGTTAATCGTTATACAACATCGTTACGAACGGCAGGGAACGTGGATAAGAATTACTTCTCGAAACTTAGGCCTCCTAAGGTGGCTTGGCCTTCGTTGAAACGCAACAAGCCAGCTGCCAACTGTTTGACAGGTGTTAGAAAAAATACGTTCAACTGTACATATTTTTGTCTGAGCAGTTTCGGAAACTGTTTGCAATGACGACAAACACTGTCTTGTCCTTGATGCTGGAGAATGGATGTGACGCTGGAAAGAGAACAGGGCGCCCCTGGAATGTGAGAAAGAACCTGACATATTGACGCTTTATTGTGGAACGATAGAGGTTTTATTCATTCTAATGTATTACAAGAGCGGGTGTAGAAGGATTTTGACAGTCATTTTTCGTGTACGGATAGTGTAGGTATGTAAATGATTTCTACGTGAAGTAAACCGACTTTAATATAACTCAGTGTACGTTGTCTATTCTGATCAATGAAATTATGGTACACAGGTTCAAATGGTTTCACTTACTTGAAGGTTAAGAAAATATTCATGACACCAATCTATAATGCTTTGTGACAGCATATGTAAAACAAAAACACACTCCTCATGAAAACAGTGTTGGGAAGCATACTTTAAAAAACGTATACTGTTACAGAAATACATGCCCAAAATGTAATCGTTACATTACTCAATTGCGTAAGTATTATGAAACTTGGATTCAGAATACCGTTGGCGAGGCTGCGGTGCCCCTGCTCATCAGAATAACCAACTCACACACATTCAACCTTCCAATGCTGCAGCACCGGGGGCAACTCGGGGGCGTGTATGGACCAAGGACACTTCGACGTGGGACTGCAGGGCCAGGGGCATAGAAACCACCAACCTTCCGATGGAAGAAACGCTCTACCACTGAGCAACAGCCGCACTAAATGTGGGCCGCGGCCACTAATCAATCTCTGCCACTAAACATACCTAGTGTGGTGGGTCTGACTGTTCCAACTGGCTGAATGTGTACACAAATGGCGATAGATTTTTGATTGTAGTCCCCAAACTGCACAAAAACTAATCACAGTTCTTGCTACGCGGGGCTAATTTTAGCAAAATTAGCTAGCATTGGCAAACGGGGCTAGTCAGTCTGTCAACGACTCTGGGGGCTAGTAAACCAGCGCAGGGAGTAATGTAACGGTGTACGCAACCTAGCAAGCAGAGAGGTTGCACACGCACCAGTACATGTTCTCCTCATTGTTTCTTGCTATAAGTGAAATACGTTGCATCTTTCCAAGATAGAAACACATTCCTGCCCTGGCTCTGTTGTGGCGGTTCCATCTCTACTCTTCAGGATAACACAAAAAGCTCTTTTTTTCATTTCATATGAGGCTTCGGGGGAAATGCAGTGAGGTGTATTGTTAGATATGATAAACTGTGAAACATGAGACTTATCATCATGTAATTAATTGATTTTAACAATGTAAACGGTACATCTAAAAAACCCCTATTTAAATGGGTAACTGAAGACAGGTACAACATAATTTGTGTTTCGGAATTCGTAGGCCGCGTACTTGTATCCGTCATTACTCAACACTGCTGATGACAAGTTAATGCAATGTTAACACATAAAGCTAAATAGTTTATAAAAGTGTGATAAGGGTCAGTACATGTTATATTATTATTATTAATATTATTTTATTTATGTTTGTCATGACAAGTGCCATTAATCTAGAAAACAAAGACATCTTTGACAATGCAAACTTTGCATAAAAGTGTCATAATTGTTTTGCCAACGCAGTCTTCTTCCCTTTGCACCAAAGGCTGAGAAAACTACATCGCAGGCAGTGAATGCATGAACGAGAAAGAATACACTGCTCTTCTCCTTCCAATACATGATGAAGGGTCATGATACATACACGATTCTTATGGCCAAAAGCAAGCCACAAATGTTGCAGACGCATGTCCGAGAACGGGTAGACCCAATGAATGCTATAACAAGAACGCTTAACGCGGGCTTGACCATAAGGTTTTTGCTGCCATTTCTGGCCATGGAAACGAATCCTAGTGTCAGCTTCCTCATGACTACGGTACATGACTTCATCATCTAGGTGATGGAGGGTTGCTGACGCTTTATCCTCTTTGTTCACTATAACCAACATTTGGTGTTAAAGTTTCTGCAATATTGTCAGCGAGAAGTGGCAAAGCTCAGTGTATTGCATCCTCATGCGAATGTACGCCATTCTGGGTATGGTTGCATGTGATCACTTTGCGTTGCTTCATGTCCTCCTTTTGGACCTAGGTTTGCCCTGCAAATGGATTGTTGGTGATGCAAAGACTAGTCTGTTTTTTGATTCCCAGAGTGTGCATCTACAGTGGGGCTCGAAGTTTGGGGCACCCCAGGTAAATATGTATAAACTGTGCATAAAGAAGCCCAAGAAAAGGATGGAAAAAGATCAAATGACAGATATTAGACATTTCGTATAATTTGTTATAAAAAGTTAGATTTATTTCAGTTACATTTCAAAATAACAGAAAACAACAATGGCGGTTCTGCCAAAAGTTTGAAGCAACCCTGCAGAGTTTTGCCACTATGCGTTGTTATAGCTGAGAATGAGTGTGTAAGGATTTGTTTCAATCATGTATGACAGACCAGGTGATGTCAATATTAAGGTTTTAAATGCCAGACCATTGACCCTCCCCCAACAATCACCACCATGGCTCTTTTAAGTAGTTGTATACGAAACTGAAAACTGAAAATAGTCGACACACTAAAGCAGGAGAAGCTAGACGAAGAGTCGCAAAGCGTTTTCAGATGCCAATATCCTCTGTTGGAATGTATTAAGAAATGGCCGTCATCAGGAACAGTGGAAGTTTGTAACAAGATCTGGAAAAGACTAAGAAAAATATCAGACAGAACACTCGTAGGGGTTGTGAGAAAAGCAATTCCAAACCACGTTGGACTATGCGATCCACCAGAAAGACCTGAAGAGGTGGTACACCATTCCACTATAAAGCCGATACTCGCACAAATATGGTCTTCATGGAAGAGTAAGCAGAAGAAAATGTCTCTCTACTCCTCACCACAGAAAATCAGGTTGGAGAAGGAAATGAACATAAGACAAGGGGCTGATCATAGTGGGACCAAGTTTGGCAAGAAGGTTAAAGTCGAACTTTTGGGCTTTTGGAATGAGCAAAGGTACGTTGGAGAAGAAAGGGCATTCCGAATTTAATGAAAGGAACCTAGTGTCCAGTTGTTAAGGCAGGGGGGGGGGGGGGGTGTTTGCAGCACATGTTGCCATCTGTGAAAAAGCTGAAGATTAAAGAGAGGATAACTTCTACAAATGGATAATGATCCTACTAAACGCACCTCAAAATCCACAGAGATTACATTCAAGAGCATAAACTGACAGGTTCTTTGCCATGGCCTTCACAATCTGCTGACCTCAAACATAATGTACAATTATGTAGACTTAAGTAGAAGTGCGTGACAGACAGCCAGAAAGAGGACTCTTGGATGGATACAAGAAGCGGTTACAAGCGGTGATAACGTGCCAACAGGGGCGGGGTGGAGCTTCCCACCTCAACTAAGGCAGCAGGGAATGGCAGATTTAATGTCAAAGAGCTCCTTCAGATACTCTCTGTTCTTGCATGAGTGAACAGTTTGAGAAGAGCGGCCACCGCCTTCAGAACCGTTTTCTCAAAGAATTGAGAGGCACGTCCTGATGGAAGAGTTCCTGCAAGTTTATTGATTTTGCTCCATAAAAGGAGTTTAGGTTCTTCTTTTCAAGTCCTTCCAATAAAATGAGGACTTTAACAATATGATGTTTATGATGTTGAATATGGCTCAGTAATTTTATTGACCATACAACATAGGGATAAATATCGCCTCTTTGATGTATCTTTCACGGTTCAAGAGGAGTATGATGGAAAATACTACTTAGGTTAATGGCGGAATCCAAAATGGCGTGCAAACAGCGTCTAGAGGCCGTCATTTAGTTTTGGTGTGGTATTCTTTAATCATTGAACATCACAAAATGAGGGGGAGAGGACATTATTCCTTAAGCAGTTGAATGGTTTGTCAGGAGTATCATGCAAATTATAATGGGACTATGGCGTAATAAAATGGCAGCGCGGCTCACCATGCAAGTTTTTTTGCAAGGTGGCTACTTACTTTTTGAAAGAGCAATACCCACTGAGAATTGTACCATTTTGATGCTTGGTATAACATGTGAACGAAGTACCTTAAAAAGGCACTTATCTGCTCCACTATTATGAAAACCCTTTAAATAAATGTGTTATAGAATATTGTTGCGGGATCCGAATCTATGCTTAAAGCATCCACCCAAAACAAGTTTTTACACTCCCCCTCTACAGTCCCGTGGCTGTTGTGCAATGTGAATTTATCTATGTGGTGTGTGTGTGTGTTGTGTCGTCTAGCAAATTTTTCAAGCAGCGCAAACAAGAGGGACTGTCACTACTGTGTAAATTTGTAAGAGAAAACCAACTCATCTTTTGGCTTCTGAAATACATCAAGAAGTAGCACTATGACTGCGGGTCATGAAATTAATTTGAAACTCTATAAAACAGAGCAAGTTCCAGGCTCAAATAACATTGTGTCCAAAGAAAAATAGCTGCGAATTTATCAATATGTCATTGCTGTCAAGACACAGTTTTAACATACATATTTTCCTGGCAGTGCGGTTCTGACATGGATGTGGCTGGCCACCCCTGCGTCCCGCCCATTCGATGACACAAATAAAAAAAAACTTCCAATTAAGAGTTTACATGCAGCGCCAAGGGCGACGCGCATCGTTGGACCAGGGGTATTAAATCGGAGCAGCGAACCAAACCTGTAGCCTACCTGCCACGCCCACATGGCTGCGCTGGAATGAGACAACTACTCTAGGAAGAGCAAGCATACAACTTTTGTGAAGAGAAAAACTTTTGTTGGTATTGCACAGTTTTTACAGAGGTCCTAAGAAGTTCATTGTGACCGGCCCATTAGACAAACGGTTCCAGTTCTTTGCTCTATAACAAATTGTTTTGGTGATGTGACAGGGCTGCCAACTTTCCAAAAACAACTGGAGGGAGATGTGGGGGGGGGGCAAATATTTTCCGCGTACAAAGCAATGTCTTGGGTCTTTATCTTAGGGTTAAATTGGGATTTGTTCATGTGGGGGATGGGGCTCTCCCTAGGGTGTCGGGGGTATGCCCCCCCAGGAGAAAAAATTGAAAAAAGTAAACCATTACAATGGCACTTTCTGGAGAGTTTTTTGCAAAAAAAAAAAAAAAAGCGAAGAAAAGTAAATTAGTCTTGAATGATATGTGCAAAACTGTAGGGTAAGAACCTTTGCATTGTGTAGTACCAAGGGTTTTAGGGCCTCAGCATGATAATATTAATTCTTATGATATAAGAATGACACCACACAATGTGCCAAACATACTGGAACACATGAAGAGACAGTCTGCATATGTCAATATGAGAAGATTGGGAGTTGTGGTGAACAGGCAGGGGTCCTTGGTGTCAGGGACACGGGACCCAAAGTTAAATTAATAGATGCTGGGATCAAACTAAGACCAATGAAATTAAAGACATGGAACAATGAGTTACATAAATTCTATTCCTTAACTTTGGTGCCAAGGCTCGAATGTTGGCCTCACCTTCTGGGCCCCACTACGTTTTTCTTTTTGTGAAAAGAAAGCTATGGTTCATTTAAACAACATCAATTATTATTTAACAGTACATTAGAGATGCAGCAGGTTTAGAGATGACAAATAGTGGCACAACGTTCAGTATCGTATATCTCAGTACCATTTAGTATAGCCAGATGTGTTTCACCAGATTTCTGCCTATTTACAATTTGGTGCACATTCAAATATAACTCTCCATCTATGTTGGTACGTGATGCGGTAGAGTTGTAATATAGTCTGCTGTACATGTCATTGCTCGTGATATGGGGATCTCATCAGCCGGTCTGAGGGACAACAGAGGCCCCATTGTGGTCTCTGGTCTGACAGAGTTTAGAGGGGGTGTACGCTGATCTTCTCGAGGACTACACGGATTGCAACGCGGTCACATTGCCCCACCCACAGAGAGCGAAGTCCAATAACTGAATGAAGTTGGCTACATACCAGCCGCTGCTCCTCAACCTCTATTTCGCAGAAGAGCGGTGGACACGACAGCGAAGGTACGGTCTGTGGCTATCAGAGCATACTACATGAAAGCCGGGAACTGCACTGGGATGGATCGTGTGAAAAAAAAACAAAACTGTCTCAGTTTGCGACAATTGACAAATTCCACAGCAGGGAGGCGCTCTTGAACCCCCTCACATGTATCTGAACGCACCAAACTAGTCGAGTCACAAGGAGCGCAACAGGGTAACAAACATAGATAATAACTCTCTTCAGAGAATTTGACCACCACCGACGGGGCAGAAATCGCGTTGAGAAACTCGGGGGCCATTGTGGAGGCGCTGCGCCGTGTGGAACCAGTCAAACGGGGGTTCTCAAGGCCAATGCGTGAGAGGCTTGGCGCACTGTTTGACGTTAAAAATAAATGGTGAAATGTCGTGCTAATTGCTTTCCAACAATCCCTGAAACTGCGGGGGACAATCGAGCTTTGACACGGAGCTATGGAAGTAACATCCGAAAAACCGACGAAGTCAAACTTTAAACTTACGGATTTACGCGGATTGAGCAGAAGACATATACAAATGTCAGTGTCCTTATTACACAATGTTTTGTGTTAACCACATAACTTTATCCGTTTGGCTGTTGCTGCAATAACAAATACATTGTAGTAATAAACAGGCGTTATGCCCATGTTAAGTGAGGAGGGCTGGTTAGGCACGAAATATTACCCCTACGTTTCTTGTTAAGAGTACCCAACAATGACCTTATCAAAAAGGTATGCAGGTGTGACATCATGCTAACTGGTTATCAACATTCATCAGTCTGTTATTTTAGCACAGTTCAGAGGCAGCAAGGGGAAACCTTACAGTTCATAATTAACTTGTGCAGCTCAGGTGAGCTCAGTGTTGTGTGAATTTCACCAACCTTAGTAGAAATGTAGCCGAATAAGGAGTGAAGATGCCGTATAAATGAACTAAGAGCAAAATGAACCGTTCCCACAAGCTTTGAATGGACCTGTAGTGAAGGATGGTCCACTTTTGGATCTAGGAGTCTCTAGTTATACTCTGGCAAACCATGTCAGAGACAGCACTACAGGGAGCGAGACAGAGAATCTGTAATTCCAACGTTGCGGAGGTCGCTGATCTGGTGGAGGTCATTTGGTTTCCATTAAATCAATGTGTGTATTTTCCACTGACTGCGGAACAGCTGTGTTCCGACCCATCCCACGCTCCGGCAGTCCAGCCCTCGAGCAGCTCTATTTCTTGGATGCCGGCACAAAATAAACTAGACCGTGCTCACGACCGGATCATATTTCCCTGCTGCACTTGAAAACACGACAGAGTTGTTTCTCTATTCCTTGGATGGTAACAAACTGTTGTTAGTGTTGTGGTTTATTCTACATGATTATTCTCGTGGGTCCTTGTGACTTCAGCTGTCAGTCATGGCCGCAGCATTCCGCAACAAATCGGTACTGGGTTGTTGACGGATGGTGGAGCACGGAGCCGACACCGCACAGGTGGACATTGGGTGTTAGGTCGGTCATGGAGGTCTATTCAGGCAACTGGAGAAGAGGAGAACCTAGAATGCACAGCCCGTCTCAGGCATGTTGTGAAGTGATAAGTTATAACATCTTTGATTAGGGTACCGTGACACAATTTTCTTGTTTGTGATGGTGGTGGCACGAATTTAAAGTAATGTTTTTCAAGGGAAGCACCTCCGTATCACACATGATGCGTCACTCTGCGTAAAAAAAATCTGCGTAAGGTGATGAGTACAAACACATGACTTTCACCCGGAGAAGGGGATCGTGGCCGGCGTGTGACAGTTCCTTTCCCCGTTACTTTTTTTTAAACTACAACCGCCCGTGTTGTGGCGCTTCCCGTGTGTGGCGGCATTGTGGCAAGACTCCCGTTGTTGTAAGTGGCGTCCCAGAGACCATGGATTCTGTCCCGGTGGCCGTGGTCCACACCACGAAATAAAAAGAGAAAATCGTGTCATGTTGAAGAATCAATAAATCAAAATAACATCTCCATTTCATGAACTGCGTGAGACCAGGTTGGAATGCAACAATGTTATTCTTGTATTGGCCAGACCTTCCTCCACATCGTTGTAGCTCACAAAGCATTCAGGATAGGAAAATGTGCTCCGATTTAGTTGGCATTTCTTTAACACAATCACAATCATCTTGTGCAGTGCTGCGCGCGGGGCGGTGCCCTGATCCTCAGGGAAGAACTTTTTGGTGTGGGACATGTACAATCAAGGTTGTTTTAGTCGTGCAACAGAAAATCAAACAGTAATCTAGCAGCTGAATTTACCCTGCATATCTGAGAGCGCGTAACCACAGTCCTCATGAATCCACCGGGTTAAAATGCAACTCAAGAGAAAGTAAGTAATGGGACATTCGAAAAAGATTGACTTCCGGTGGATTTCCGCCTGACAGAGCAATCCCAAAAGTAGAAACGTTGTGAATATAGACTACACCGATATGTCAGAAAGTCTGACCAGGAGGATGTTGCATGGGGCTGTGTAGGGACATGAACTGATATTATATGCTATGGGGTTCAGTAGCTCCATCTGAAAGGACTTGGCTTGGGATCCGAAGGGTTGCCGGTACGACCCCCATGCAGACCAAGTACAGACTGTAGACTGGTAGGTGGTGGGAGGGGTGCCCTTGAGAAGTATAAATCTGGCATTTAAAAAGTATCTTAATCTTCATATACCCAAGCACAGAATCTGATGCAAAGTCTGTACCAAAAGCGCGTGACTGCATGGTGGAGATGTTCATACAGTTGTTGGGATAAGGTTGTACAGAAAAAGTAGAAGACAATTCAGAAGTTTAGCCTGCTGACCAATGCACCCAGACTTATATAACAACAAAAATGGATGGATAGAGAGACAGAGATTGGCATATTGTTTAGAAAGAAACAGAGTGCCAAGTCATCTCTACTAACCTGGGTGACTTTCTCAGTGACATGGTGGGTGTTCCGTTCGATCAGTTTGCAGGAGGTCTGTTCACCAGGATGTAATGCCAAAAAGCTGTAGTCTTGTGTCCAGTTAGGCTCTGGGTCATCTGCGCATGAACAAACCACACAGACATTATGTATATAGTCACTTTCATAAGAACATTCATAAAAGAGTAGTAAGGTTTAGTGACATTTGAAAACAAAAGGAGACAGTTTTAACTTAAGGGTCAAACAGAGCATGTCATGTTCCCTGTGTGTTACATAACAGTAACGTCTGATTTGAACCAAAACCGGATCCTTTTCTAAACTGTGCTTTTTAATTGAAATTTCTTTGTGCCTTTATGTCCAAACAAAAGTATTACACAAAAATCACTAAGAAATTAGAAATTGTCACAAAGAAATTGCCTCTCAAGATAAAACTTAAAATTTGTGAAATTGTATAATATGGTTATTTTGTCTAGAGTTCCTTTTGCTTCCACTCACCAATACGTCTTTGCTCTCCATCACGTTTGAGGTTCTCTTCCAATATCTGTTTGTGCTTCTAGAATCTTTGTTTGCAGTTTGACACTCTGGTCTTACAGGGGTGCACTCTAGTAGCTAATGAGGTTTTGAGGACACTGAGTGACAGCTCAGTGCACACCGACATTTCAATGCAGCTAACGTTAGAACGAATTGGACAAACACACCCTACACAACATTACTGTATTCTTACAACATTATAAAGTGTAATTATAATCATATATGTTGTCTTTGATATACGTAGCTACTGGGTACTAGATGTTAGTTGTTTTGTTGTATTAAGTTACAAATAAAGCTGTGTATGTTAGTATAACGTTAGTTACTGCTTTCTATACTGTACATGCTGTGTGTGTATGTTTGGCTGAGCTTGTTTTCATTTCTGGTTAGATCACTTATCTGTACAGTAGGGTTTGAAAGTTTGGACACACCAAGATAAAAAAGTGTATTAATTCTAAAGAAGCCAAGAAATGATGGAAAAATCTCCAAAAGGTATGAGTCTGGGCATGTTAAAACCTTAAGATTGACATCACTGTCTTCAGACGATGATTGAGACAATCCATGACACTGTCAGGTAGGGGTGATCCGAGTAACTCGGCTGAAACGAGTATCCGGTACGGATAAAGCGCTTTTGCCGAGTACAAGTATTATACGAGTAATGGAGTCAATATTTGGACTCGGATTGAAAACAATCCTCAACTGGCCGCGCAGCGTTCTGTGATAATCACAGCACCCCCCCGCCTACAAACACACCCCCCCCCCCTCCTCTCTTTCTCTCTCCACACACACCACACACACACACCACACACACACACACACACAACACACAACACACACCACACACACACACACACCACACACCCACACACACACACACACACACACCAAAACACACACACACTGGTGTAGAAATAAAAGAAAAAGAACCAAAACAAACAAAAAAATCACAGGTCATAAAAAAATTAAAAGTTAAAAAAAGAAAGTTAACTGAGTCTGAAAACTCTTGTTCATTACATTTTCTTCATAATTGCAACCGCATGTGTGTATTCATTGTTGCCAAACGTTCTGTTTGTATGTTACCATGACAACACCATTAATCTGAAGCTCGATGCTGTCATGTAAATAGTTTTTCTAATCAGCAAAAAATATAACATTTCTGATCAAACATAAATGCATGCTTAAAATAACATACACGGTTAAAGCCCGCCCAGTTTCAAGACAACCTACCCAATGCCCGGGTTAAATCTGACCACTTCCGGGTAGGCCCCGCCCAGTCCGAGTCAGATACGATACAGATAATTAGTGGTAACAGATACAGATTACAGATAATGCTGTACTCAATCATCCCTACCGTGCGGTTATCAAGCTTTCCAAAGAGGGCGGTGCATGCTATAAACTTGCAGGCGCCATTTACAGTGGTGTGAAAAAAGTGTTGCCCCCTTCGCTCAATTCCTGTTCCTTGCTGTTGTCACACTTAAGTTTCGGAACATCAAACCAATTTAAATTTAAACAATAGTCAAGGACAACACAAGTAAACACAAAATGCAATTTGTAAATGTATGTGTAGGTGTTCATTATTAAAGGTGAAAAAAAATCCAAACCATCATGGCCCGGTGTGAAAAATGATGCCCCTAAACCTAATAACGGTTGGGCCACCCTTAGCACAACAACTGCAACAAGCGTTGCGATAAAGTGCAATGAGGCTTTTACAGCGTCCTGGAGGAATTTTGGCCCACTCATCTTGCAGAAGTCCTAATTCAGTTACTTAGAGGGTTTTCGAGCATGAACGGCCTTTTTAATGTATACCACAACATCTCAATAGGATCAGGTCAGGACTTTGGCTAGGCCACTCCAAAGTCTTCATTGTTGTTTCTTCAGCCATTCGGTGGTGGACTTGCTGGTGTTTAGGATCATTGTCCTGCTGCAGAACCCAAGTTCGTTCAGCTTGAGTACCAAACAGATGGTCGGCCATTTTTAGGATCTTGGTAGACAGCAGAATTCATAGTTCCTTTTATCACGGCAAGTCTTCCAGGTCTGAGCAGCAAAACAGCCCCAGACCATCACACTACCACCACCATATTTTACTGTTGGTATAATGTTCTTTTTATGAAATGCAGTGTTCCTCTACGCCAGATTACTTGGACACACATTCCAAAGAGTTCCACTTTTGTCTCATCGGTCCACAGAATGTTGTCCCAAAAGTCTTGGGGATCATCAAGATGTGTGTGGAGAAATTGAGACGAGCTTTGATGTTCTTTTGCTCAGCAGTGGTTTTCTCCTTGGAACCTGCCTGCAGGCATTTTGCCCAGTCTTTTCCTGATGGTGGAGGATGAACGCTGACCTTAACGGAGGCAAGTGAGGCTGCAGTTCTTTGGAGTTGTTGTGGGGTCTTTTGTGACCTCTTGAGTGAGTCGTCGCTGCGCTCTTGGGTGTATTTTGGGCGGCTGCCACTCCTGGGAAGGTTCACCCTGTTCCATGTCTTCGCCATTTGTGGATAATGGCTCTCACTGTGGTTCGGGATTCCCAAAGCTTTGGAAATGGCTTTATAACCCTTTCCAGACTGATAGATCTCAATTACTTTCTTTCTCAATTGTTCCTGAATTTCTTGGGTCTCGGCTGATGTGTAGCCTTAAGGATCTTCTGGTGGACCTGCTGTGTCAAGCAGCTCCTATTAAGTGATGCCTTGATTGTGAACAGGTGTGGCAATAATCAGGCCTGGGTGTGGCTAGAGAAATTGAACTCAGGTGTGGACAACCACAGTTATAGTATGTTTAAACAAGGGGGGCAATCACTTTTTCACACAGGGCCATGATGGTTTGGATTTTTTTTCACCTTTAATAATAAACACCTTCATTACAAATTGCTTTTTGTGTTTACTTGTGTTGTCCTTGACTATTGTTAAATTGGTTGATGTTTCGCAAACACTTAAGTGTGACAAACATGCAAAGGAACAGGAAATGAGGAAGGGGGCAAACACTTTTTCACACCACTGTATATTGTTTACTGTTATTTTGAAAATGTAAATGATGTAAATAAAATCTTAGTTTTTGTGACATATTGTACGAATGTCTAATCTGTCATT
>NC_045744.1:30528338-30532586 GCF_008692095.1 Etheostoma spectabile
TGCCTTTTGGAGATTTTTCCATATTTTCTTGGCTTCTTTATGCACATTAATACACATTTTTACCTGGGGTGGCCAAACTTTCAAACCCCACTTTATAAGTACATGCTGTGATAGTTTTTTTGTCCAAAAAACAGCTAATTAGCCATGAGAATCATGTAGGCTGAGTGAGTGGTCTTATCTCTGCAGAACAATGTAACACTGGGACCTGCAGGTCCGGAACAGTTTTCAAAGCAAGTTTTAAGTTTTATCTTTTAGATGACAATTTTCTAGCTTTAAGAAGTTATTTACGTGTGATACTTGAGAAGTTTTGTCTGGACTTAGGGCATTTTCACTCTAATAGCTTGAAAGTGGTTTGTTTTTCATGGGGAGAACGTGATCTGTACTTCAGAGATGGGGACGTAGTAAAGTACAAATACTTAGTTACTTTACTCAAGTAGATTTTCTTACTCCTCACATACTCCTTACATTTTAACACAAATATCGGTACTTTCTATTCTTTACATTTTACAAAATTGGCTTGTTACTTTAGTTGCAAAGAATTTCAGTAAAGTTATCGTTATTCATTTTCACATCATCAGTACTGATTTCAATCTAATTGAATGGGAATATACACTGCACTTGACGCACCACTACAAGATGACTCAACAGATTTGGCGGCATTTATTCGTGGCAAGTCATTTGATGGCGGTAACGTTAGCACGTGGTAGGTGAGTAAGTATAGTATGGACGTCAACATGATTGAAAATGAAGAAAACTGAGATCCCAGAGATTTGGCAGACAAGCAGCCAGACATTCAAGCCTACTTTTAGTGAAGTAAATTTCCAAGCCTGGACTTTTACTTGAGTAAAGAAGTTAAATCAGTACTTCTGCTTTAACCATAGTGTTTTTTACCACAAGTATCTGTACTTTTACTTGAGTACGGGAAGTGAGTATTTTTCCATCTATGCTGTACTTTAAGTCTTGGTGACCAGAGTAGGCATAGTAACGTCTCTCGGGAAACAATGTCTGATAATTTTTATGAAATGAGCTGGTTTGACTAATACACCAGGACACATGACCTTCTTCATGTATTTCCTTACTCGTTCCCACCCCCAGACATATCTGACCAGGGCTGGACAATTTTGTCTGATTTGTAATGTTTAATTTAGTTGTAATTTAATTTGGTACACTTGGATCTTTCCCGGTGTGAATCCAACCAAAGACAATACACCTGTGGGTTGTATTAACGGGTAGGAATAAAAGACCAATATAACCGTATGGTTTGGACAATGAGTTGGTAATTAAGATTCATCTACGTGCGCCTGTAACCACAAACAAAACAAAGAATAAAGAAACTCAGATTCCAACACAGTGAGGGAGCGGGACATAGTAAACATTGGTTACTGCTAGATTATTATTCTGTATGGCAAGTAGAGTACCTTTAAGAATTAATATTTATAGTATAAAAAAGGAAAATCAAGTTTGCTCTGCATTCTTGATGAGTATTAATATGACTGTATGCAGGCTCATGCACACAGACATCAAAGGGCGCATAGCCACCTGTGCTTTTTTCCCCCTTTTTTTGAGTATAGCCTATAGCCTATATATTCCTGTTTGCGCACAGAATCCCTGTCAAACAAATGGATTTATTGAATCTGCGACAAGTCTCTTTGGCAGCATTGCGCACGCACGCATTCACGCGCACACACACGCACGCAGCAGACCCTTCCAGCTACTACCTCAGAAAGTTTTTTTTGGCATCCGTGGAGGTGATGAAGAAAAGACTAAGCAGCCAGTGCCTGGAGTTAATTAGCCAAAATACAAAACTAATATAGTAACTTATGACTTGCTAACTAGTCATAAGTCATTGAGCTACTAGCGTATAAGTTAGCTAAGGTTTAGCTACAGGCAGATGTTTTGTACATGATGGAAACACTCCAGGTGAATAGCTACAATAACATTTGTGTCTAACAACATCATCACGATGACATTGATATAAAAATTAGGCGTAAACTAATTAAAATGTGCACATTTGCATTCATTTGACAAAGCACTGCAGTTAAACAGGATACACAAGTTAACTGAATTATCAGCTGCTCCTCATCTAATAAGTGTTTTTTTTATTTTTTTAGTATTGGTGCAGTGTTTTTTCCCCCTGTAAAATAGCAGCCTTTTTCAGTTTAGTGTGAAGAAGTGTTATGTATTCCAATGACACCAAACAAATCTAAAGGATCTATTTCCATTTGCAAAAAAAAATAAAAAAATTCAGATTTGGCAACTGCATGGCCTATTTCTCGCATAAAATGTTTTCAGAAACACGTTTCAGTGAATTACTTTTGTAAAATTTGACATTGTATTCTGTCACTGTATTCTGACATTGTATTCTATCCGAGCCATTACTCTGGTTTGAAATTCTCCAGCAGCCAGACCCACGTAACACATTCGTCCAATCAGCTGCAAGTCAGGGGCTTTGAGCATCAACCATGGATGTATGACGTCACGACACCACGCTTCAGTCGTGTTGCAAAAATGGATCAGCACTATTAGACACACGCATGATATTTTATTATAATTTATATTTGTTTTATAACTTGATTATTTAAGTTGTAACCATCTGTTTTGTATTGAATTCCACCTCCAGCTAAGGCAATACTATCCAGTGATGTTAGGTAATAGCTTGTTTACATGGCTCAATACTCTCAGGTTTTAACATGTAAGCTGGAATTTATTACTGGACTTTTTAAAAAGCTTTAAGGCTGTACTAGTTATGTCAGAGTTGGAAGTTGCAATGTGCAATGTTCGGCCGGAGTAGCACGTTAACAAGCTGGCTAATGTTAAGTTAATGTAGCCACATTTGGTTTTCTGCAAGCTGAGATGGTGAAAACATGCATAAAAGCCATCAGTGAAAGGATTGGTCTGACTTATGACATGGACTTCTAACCATGTCAATATTTGTCTCCAAAAATACACCACAACATGGAAAAGCATTACTGGTGCAAACTGTAGAAAGACGTTGCGACGCAGCATTAAAAACTACACCTCCCATCAACGTTAGCGGTTTCACACTATTTTGCGCTCTTGCTAGTCTCTGAAACTCAATGGCTTGCAGACAAAGTGGAAAGTTCTTCCAACCACCAAATTCATTGAGTTCATCAAGTAAATACACCAACAATGAAGAAAGATAAAGGAAGAGCAGGATGGCATGGCTGAGATTGTAATGAGAGAGGGAATGATAATATGTCTTTTAGCCCAGTTGAGGGATTGGGTGAAATAGGCTGTGTAAAATATAGCTGTGGTGAACAGGAAAAATTTCATGTTAGCCTCCAGTAATATTCTTGTTTTCCCCAATACAAGTAGTTGCTACTGACAGCTCAGCTTGCATGTAAGCTCATTTTTACCTAATACAATCTAAAGTACAAAAGGAAAATAACATTTGCCCACTGACCATCAGTCAGATATTTCAAATGAATATAAATGTATTTAATTAGGCTATGCTGGGTTTTGTGGAAGTGAAAATGGGCTGTTTTAGTTGTAGTATTTGGCAGCAAGGAGTCAGATAGGCTCAGGTCACCATGGACATATTTGGATTTGACAATACTTGAAATACAGGCTAATTGCAAATATGACATATGACATTATGCAAATATATATAATACTAATAAAACAAAATCTAGAAAATCAGAATGAATTGAATTTAGGCACTGATTTTCTGTAAAATATTGTTTCCTATATGGTGTAGGAGGGCCCCACCAATCAATGTCTGCGTGACCTGTGCCCATGGAATAGTCACCATTTTCCACAATTTGAAGGATATGGCTTAACCAACTGGTTATACGAGTATTACGTAACAGGAACCCTGCATTTAGTCTGATTTGATCAAGTATACCAGTCTTCAGTCATTCTAGATTACTTCCCCCAATTCTTCGATAGACCAGGCTTGGTAAGAAAAAAAGAGACAAGCATTAATTACCAATTCTTAAATGCGTTGTGTACCATGTTTTAACATGATTTCTGTCTGTGTTTATTACAAAATGGCCAACGTTCAACAAACTTAGGATTATCACTGTCTGCAAAGGCCTTCGCCCTGGTACTTATATGGATAACCTTCTGTCCGCTCAAGGGGAAGTGAATGAATGAGTGCACACCAATTGGTTTTCCCAGTGTTTTTCATTTGCGGTTTAAGTCCTATTCATCAGATCGATCTCAGTTTGTTCATGTTAACAATGAGTCCTCTGTGCATGCCAAAGTTAGTCATGGAGTCCCACAAGG
>NC_045744.1:30532596-30532727 GCF_008692095.1 Etheostoma spectabile
CGGTCCAATCCTGTTCACTTTATATATGCTTCCTTTAGGGAATATTATCAGGAAACAAACTTTCATTGTTATGCAATTATATCTATCGATTAAGCCGGATGAAACTAATCAGTTAGCTAAACTTCAAATGT
>NC_045744.1:30532741-30532862 GCF_008692095.1 Etheostoma spectabile
AAAACCTGGATGACCTGTGATTTTCTAATGTTAAACTCAGATAAAACTGAAGTTATTGCTCTAGGGCCCAAGCACCTCCGTGACGCACTATCCAAAGAGATAGTTACTCTGGATGGCATCA
>NC_045744.1:30532875-30533022 GCF_008692095.1 Etheostoma spectabile
CACCACTGTGAGGAATCTTGGAGTTATCTTTGATCAGGACATGTCCTTTAATTACCACATAAAGCAAATTTCAAGGATTGCCTTTTTTCACCTCTGTAATATTGCAAAAATCAGGAAATATCCTGTCTAAAAATGATGCAGAAAAAC
>NC_045744.1:30533032-30533254 GCF_008692095.1 Etheostoma spectabile
ATTTGTTACTTCTAGGCTGGATTACTGCAATTCCTTGTTCTCAGGCTGCTCGAAAAAAGTCCATAAAGACTCTTTAGCTGATCCAGAATGCTGCAGCAAGTGTTCTGACAGGAACCAGGAAAAGAGAACACATCTCTCCTGTTTTAGCTTCTCTGCATTGGCTTCCTGTAAAATCCAGAATAAATTTTAAAATCCTTCTTCTCACCTACAAAGCTCTTCATA
>NC_045744.1:30533264-30533597 GCF_008692095.1 Etheostoma spectabile
ATCTTATCTTAAAGAGCTCATAGTACCTTACAACCCTGCAAGAGCACTGCGCTCCCAAAATGCAGGGTTACTTGTGGTTCCTAGAGTCTCTAAAAGTAGAACGGGAGCCAGAGCGTTCAGCTATCAAGCTCCTCTCCTGTGGAACCAGGTTCCAGTTTGGGTTCAGGAGGCAGACACCGTCTCCATATTTAAGAATAGGCTTAAGACTTTCCTCTTTGATAAAGCTTATAGTTAGGGCATAGAATTGAATATTGTTAGGGAGTGAGGAGTTGCAGCATACGCCTAACCCGGCCCATCTGCTTCTCGTCATAGTTGTCAGATTTATCTATCATA
>NC_045744.1:30533607-30533727 GCF_008692095.1 Etheostoma spectabile
AATATAATAAAACTAAAGGGAGACTTGGCATACAGCCCAATCTGGTTGGGGAGAGTTCTAGCCTGACCAGGTTCCTCTCTTTATCCTGTCTCTCCTAGTTATGCTGTAATAATTTTAGAC
>NC_045744.1:30533737-30533874 GCF_008692095.1 Etheostoma spectabile
ACTTCCTTTGACACACTGAGCTCCTCGCTCCTCTATCTTCCTATCTTTCCATTTGTGTGCATCCAAGTCCCAGAAATACTTGTTACTAACTTAGCTCTGGGGAGTCATTCCCCGGAGTCCTTATGTTCTTTTTCGCC
>NC_045744.1:30533884-30534295 GCF_008692095.1 Etheostoma spectabile
CATGTTTCCTTGGATCAGGGAGGCTCCAAAATCATGGTAACAATTGTTGCCATGGTCCCGCTACACGTTCTCCGATACCCTGTTACATCCTGCTATGCTCTGCTGTGCCGTGCTACATCCTGCTGTGCCTTGTAATGCCGCACAGTGCCCTACTATGCCATGAACTACAACAAAGAACTACAAACTACTATTTTTTTGTGACTGTTATTGACACTCTTCATTTTAACGCCAACCAGTCGTCAGACACCGCCTACCAAGAGCCTGGGTCTGTCCAAGGTTTCAGCCTAAAAGGACGTTTTTCCTCGCCACTGTCGCACTTGCTGTGGAAGGAACTACAAGAACTGTTTGGTCCTTGTAAATTATGGAGTGTGGTCTAAACCTACTGTATCTGTAAAGTGTCTCGAGATAACA
>NC_045744.1:30534305-30536028 GCF_008692095.1 Etheostoma spectabile
ATGAATTGATACTATAAATAAAATTGAAAAACTACTGTTTTGTTGGGTTTAGTAAATGCATACATTTTGTATCTCTTGCTGCAGAAATTCAATACAAAAATGAATGAGTCATCTCTGAGTAGCTGTATCTATTGACCGTTACAGTCCGCTATGTTCTATAAAAGAGACCATAGTCCATACAAGGGCAGACTACACGTCCCAGACGGGGGAAGTCATAGCTGAGGAAGTAGGAGATATAAATAAATAAATGTATAAATAAAACACAAAGTTGTAGCTATCACTGTAGACAATGCAGCAAACGTGCAAATGGATAATAAAGCATAATAAAGATTGGCTGCTTTGCTCACACACTAAACATTGCTGCTCAAAAACTGTACAATGTGCCCTCAGTATCAAGGTGGGCAGGAAGGATCTGCGCAATGGTGGTCTGGTTGAAGATCCAGCTTGCCTAAACCTGTATTAAAGGAAAAGCAGAAACTTCCTGGTAAGTAGAAATCAAAATACACTAAACTTAACTTGTCTTGATTAAACTGTTTATTAAACAGTTTCCCCAAACGGAGAACCAGTTTGACCCATCTGTCTCTGTGTAGGCCACCCAGAACATGCAGTCATCTTGGATGTTACGAACAGGTGAAATAGCCTCTTTCTAATAATGGAGAGATTCCTCAAGCAGTTCCCTGCCATCCAGGCAGCTGCCATGGACTCTCGGTTAAAGAGGGCAATAGAGAAGGAAAGGTATTTGAATTGGCTTGTTCTAGTATCATTGCTAAATATCTTTTGTTCAGAAGTTTAATCTTACTAGTAAAACTATGTGGACATTTTTTCAGATTGGAGTGAGTTACTGACGATGACTTCAGAAAAACAAAGGAGTTTGTTAAAGTCATGAAGATACTGTATACTTAAACACTTTGCATGTCCGCTGAAAGGATTCCAACATTGGGTTAGATTCTGCCCATCTTGGGGAAACTTGAGCACCACTTCACCATAAGTGCAGAGGACTCCACATTTACTCAGTGCATCAAAAATAAAATATAGGGTGATCTTTCAAAAAGATACCAAGTAAGTATCATGATCCTATTGATTTGTCAATTGTTTTCATAAGGTATACACTGCATCCAAATAGGAAAGGGTCGTGAGGTTGTTTCCAACGGGTTGCAATTATTTTATACGCAGCTGTAAGTCAAGCAAATACAGCACATTTCTTAGTTCCAGAGAGTTGAAAGGCTGACAGGGCATTCAGAATAAAGACACTGACAGTAGTGGCTGGCGTCTGCCTTAGAGATAGGGTGAGAAGCACGTTCAAACGAGAGGAGCTCGGAGTAGAGCCGCTGCTCATTTCCATGGAAAGGAGCCAGTTGAGGTGGTTTGGGGATCTGGTAAGGACTTACTACTCTCTTACTACTGAGAAATCCCAACTGAATCACATGTCTCATATGTCCATTGAAAATGACATTGCGCGCATATTCGATTTCACCGGCCTGTTTAAGGACATCTCTGCCAGAAAATCTATTGCCATGAATTACTACAACTACTATTTCTAGTCAAAGTTCCATTTTCTTTATTGTTACTATAAATGCCATTGTTCATCACACTCCCAACCGGCACCGGCAGATAACTAAGCTTATAAGCTTGGGTCGGTCCGAGGTTTCTGTTGAAAAGGAAGTTTTTCCTCACCACTGTTGCACTAAAAACTCGCTCTTGGGGGAATTACTGGAATTGTTGG
>NC_045744.1:30536038-30562014 GCF_008692095.1 Etheostoma spectabile
GTAAATTATAGAGTGTGGTCTAGAATTACTCAATGTGTAAAGTGTCTTGAGATACAGTAACTCTTGTTATGATTTTATACTATAAATAAAATTGAGTTGAATTAAATTGTTTTACACGCAGTTTGGTGTATTGCAAAGTGGTTTGCGTCTCAGTGATGATATTGTGGGATTTTTCCTCAGTTAAACAGCGTGCAGTAGCCGACCTGTTGGTTTAATAAGCTAAAAGCGGTTACCAGCTTGCAGTTGAACTGTGAATGCTGAGAATTCTGTTGGTTTGCTGTTTATAGTTACATATTTCCTTTGTTAATTGTTAATTGTTTGAGGGTAATATCTGGTATTCTTTCCACTTACATCTCGGTTGATGTTAGTTTTGGTTGTAGTTTGGTTGTAGCTGTCTCAAAGGGTATGTGTGGACCCAAGGGGGGTAAGCCTCTCCTCTCTAAGCATACCTCCCATGGCGCCATTTTAATGCTACGAAGCCAACACCCGCCGTTAGCATTCCATTGACTGACTTCATTTT
Organism: Etheostoma spectabile; assembly: GCF_008692095.1. Lineage (NCBI taxonomy): Eukaryota > Metazoa > Chordata > Actinopteri > Perciformes > Percidae > Etheostoma > Etheostoma spectabile. The sequence continues at coordinate 30,536,559 of NC_045744.1, forward strand.
TGTGCCACTTTGATAGCAAATAACTTTACATCTGAAGCGTTTCAAGACTCTATTGTCCATTGTTTATTTCTAAAGGAACACGACAATGTGTAAAAGGCGCCATTACTTTGTACCTCATGTTATGGCTCCGTAGCAAATGTTTTTGTAAAAATAGGTTGCGACACAATTTTGTCAGGAGAAGCACGCAGACAGTTTGGATTTCCATATGCTGTTTAGGTTTAACTACTTATGTTAACTAGCATGTTAGTTAGCAATAATTAGCCTGTGCCTATGTTATCTCCTAACATATACCTACGCTCTCCGTCTCTGCTGATTGGGAATGATTGAGATTTCTCTTGACACAGCTACCAGAAGACCTACAACTTTCAGACATGTTGCCCACGTCACATCTATGTCGTCAAGCTCAGTTTGAGGCTGAGCAGTAACGCTGAGCCATCGCTGGAAAAGGGCTTCTGTTTTCCTTCACTGGTCTCCGTCCAGAACAACGGGATCTGTTGGTCCATTTCTTTAACTGTCTATGTGTGGACCACGTTTGGCACTAAATACATGTTTCCAGTAAAGCATAATGATGTTTAATGTTTTAACTGTCGAGCAACCAGGCATCACAATCAATAGAGCTACAGTTTGCTAAGTTAAGGAAGATTTTTGTAATTGATGTAATACCTAAATATGTAACAATTAAAGTCTTTAATATAATTGAGTATAGAGCGAACATGGAACATGTTGTAAAAGTTCAGTGTGTGCGCGCGCGTGCGTGCGTGCGTGTTACCTGGCTGTTGGTCAAGCAGCGTGAATCAGTGTCTGATGTCCCAACTGGCACACTGCTCTTTCTAATGGTTCCCATACCGGCTGAAAAAGAAGAGAGTTGCATTCTAACAGTATATAAAAACAATAATTAAAATGAAAAACTACTGATAACCCCAAGTAGTAGCCAGTAACACTATAATGAAACATGATCACTATTTTTTATTCTGAAAGCATTGAGCCTCCAGTTTACTTATTAATTGGCTTGTGTACTGCATATATATTTTTGGTATAAATAACATTTCCATTAATGTAGATACAGTATATTTTAAATGAGCTATCTTTGATGAGAAGTCTTTGTTATTTTCTTTTGTAATTTCACTTCTTTTGAAGGAAAAAAAAACCATCTATTGATTCTTTCTATTAATGAAGGTGTTTAGATGGTAAGTTTGGATTTTTTAGTATTTGTTTGAGCTTATTGGTATTATTAACTTACAGGAGGGGGATTGAAAAGGATTAAAGGCAGTGTTATTCTCACCATTACAGCTGTGTCTCAGCTGCCGTGTCCTTTCCCAGTAACTCTGCCCACTCTTGATAGCATCCACCGAGGAGGAATGTTTTAATGTCCCATGCATGCCATCTAACCTGCTGGAAGGATACTTGCTGTGGAAAGAAAGGACAGTCATCTTCCTTTCTCCTCTCTCCTAGACAGAATGTACATTTGTGAGGTAGCGGACGGACCTCAGTAAAAGGAGACCCAGCCTACAAATCTGTACTTAAAACATCCGTTAGTGAACCACCTGATTTTGGTCTGAGATCTTGTGCACCTAGTACAAGCACTCCCTCACCCCCTCGGAATAGCAGCAAGAGGAGGGAGTTAACTCTAAAAATGACCTACTATGTCCTTTATTAACCACTTTTCCTTAACCCTGATGGTGGGTCTGCAGGTGAACCTACACTGTTCTGAAGGTTGATCTGGATACTTTGCCTTGTCATTCTCACCGGGTTGTTTAACCCTTGTGTTGTCTTCCTGACAAAAATCAATGCTTTTTATTGATGTTTTTAACTTTTCCTTACATTTTTGTCCCTTTTTTCAACACTTTTGACGCTTTTTTCAATGTTTGTCACTTTCTTTTGACATTTTCAACACTACATAACACTAACTTATTAACTTTAGTTTCACAATTATTTTTGGAATTCATGTTCAATAAATTTAAGGGAAATTATACCTACTGATTGAGTTAAAAAAGCAGAAATCAGGAATTATTTAGACTAAAATGAAAGGAATGGATGTTGATGGATAATCACAGACTGGAATATTTCAACTTTCACTCAATACTATTTCAAACCCACTTCAAGTTTTTTTTCAAATGCAATTAAATTGAATAGGACACCCCAAAATTAATGAAAGTAGAGATTTGTACTTTCTAAAGAGCATTGTGTGGAATCAATCATGTTATTTTGGGTAATTAAAAAGAACATTGACATGGGAAAACGGGTCAATTTGACCAGAGGACAACATGACGGTTACTGCTTGATCTATAAAGTAGGACAACCTGGAAAAAAACATTACTTCATTACCATTTTATTTCCAATCTTATTCTGCATTAATTATGTTGTTTCATGTGAAGCATTAACTGCATTTAATTTCGTTATTATAAAGCACTGGGCTCTAGGCTGTTACATCTGTGAAAGGTGTTTACAAATAAAGTTTATAATTATTGGTTGCTCACACTCCTTTCCACTTATAGGTAGCCAGATGAATCCTGATTAGGATTATTGTTGGGAAATACTTGTTAATGTATGCAAGGTAAGCAGAATGAGCGAGGCCTGAGTCTAAAATATGTTATTATGGTACAAATAATACATTTTATTTGTAATGCACTTTACATTTAAGCAAATCCCAAAGTGCTGCATAGAAATGCTAAAGAGAAAAAATATTAAAACTAAAAGAAACAAGGACAAGGAAAGAGGTAAGAAATGATGAGAACAATATTCTCTAAACTGAACACAGCGGAGCTGTCCACTGCTGCTGTGTGCATTTACTCATGAGAAGTGCAGTCAACAGCGTAACTCCACTGATTATTTCAGAAGCCAAAAGTGAAGTTGTGTTTTTTCTGTCAAGTTTATAACAACATTTTGGGGTTTTGCTGTGTAAAATGTCCTACGATATCAGCGACAGCCACAAGGAAAAGAAGGCTTGGACCCAGATGCCTTGGAAACAAGAGCAGAGTAGTGTTCATAGATTTATTTTGAACAAAAAAGGTACAACAAAACGTGTCCTGAAGCAAAAGGCAAAATATGTTTCCAACAAAACATTGAGGTAAAAAAGTCCAGGAAACAGAACAAACTGGAACACCGACAATAAAACCTACCACACAAGCAAAACCATTCCACGACAGCTCTCCATGATACAGAACTATGATCCCACAAAACATCAAGGGAACACAGAGAAAAAAATACACGTTAATAAGGATTAACAGGGGACAGGTGACAAAACAGGTGGAACACATCAGGGCTGGACAGACAATCACACAGGCGGGAAAAGTTAAGACAGGAAGTAAAACTAGGCAAAACAAGGGAGGAAACACAGACTACAAAAAAAAACGTAAAAACAGAACATACTGACACACAAACGTGACAGGACCCCCCCCCCCTAAAAGGGATGGCTCCCAGATGGCCCAAAAAACAAGTCCAACAAAACATGTCCAAAAAAGGGCAGAGTCTAGAAAGGGCAAACAAAAATGGGAGCAAAGCTGAAGGGCTGAGGCAGCCGGCAGTGGCTAAGGCTGTCTCAGCCTCGGCTGCCTTGGAAGACTCTCTGGAGACCGGCAGCGAAGGCAAAACCCCTCTAGATGCCGAGCAAGGTGTTGACGATGAAGCCTTTCTGGAAGGCGGACAGGACGATGAAGGCAGAACCCCTCTGGATGCTGAGCAGAACAGCAAAGGCAGAGCCCCTCAGGCGGCCGAACAGGAGTTTGAGGAATCTCAGGCGAATCTCAGGGCGCGTGGGCGAAACCCCTCTGGAGGCAGGCGGCAAAGAGATACTTCTATGGTGGCCAGCGGTGAAGGCAAAACCCCTCTGGCGGCCGGCGGCAAAGGCAAAACCTCTTTGGCGGCCGGCGGCGAAGGCGAGACCCCTCAGGCGGCCTAGCACGACAGCGAAAACCCTCTGGAGGCCGGCGACGAAATCAAAACTCTTCTGAAGGCTGGCAACAAAGACAAAACCCTTCTAGTTGCTGAGCAGGGCTGCGATGGCAAAGCTCTTTTGGAGTCCGAGCAGGACGGGATAACAAGAATAATAGTCGGCAGGCCCGCCAACCAGGCATTAGGATCAGGAGTCGGCCAGACCGCCAACAAACCACGGAGAGCAGGATTTGGTCGGCTGTCGGCAAACCACTGGGAGCAGGAGTTTGTTGGGCTGTTGAAAAAACAGAGAGGAAAGGAGTCTCTGTGGCACCAAACAAAGGCAAAGTCTCAGGGGCACTCGACTAAGGCAAAGTCTCAGGGGGACCTGACCAAGGCAAAGTCTCTGAAGTGCCGGGCAACAACACAGTCTCTGGGACAACAGTCAACGAAGGCATTGGGAGACTGGTCAGCATAGACTCTGGGAGACTGGTCAGCATAGACTCTGGGAGACTGGTCAGCGTAGACCCTGGGAGAATGGTCAGCATAGGTTCTGGGAGAACGATCAGCGCAGACTCTGGATGGTTGGGCATCAGCTCCTGCTCTTGAAGGCTGGACGTTAGCTGTAACAGTGGAAAGCTGCACGTCAGCTGCGGCTCTGGAACACTGGTCAGCTCAGGCTCAGGACCACTGTTTAGCTCAGGCTCTGGCTCGCTTGACAGCACGGGTTCTGGACTGCAGAACAGTGACAACTCTGGGTTGGAATGGTTTATGCAGGGCATGGTGTCGGTAGCCATGTTGACCCTTACTCCGTCTACGGCCTCCACAAGTCCCAAAAATATAGCCAGACGGGTCCCCTTAAAGGACTGTTAGTTGTTGGGGGTGCCCGCTAAACAGGTAACAGCGTACATAAAAAAGTTATTGGGAAGCAGGCTGGGTCAGGAACAGAGAACCTGTAGCCAGAAATCTAGTAGGCCAAGAAACAGGCAGGCTGGTGGGCAAGTCATGAAGTTCAAGATGGCTGAAAGGCTTGGAGAAAGAAAGGCTGGTGGGCTACTGAAGCTCTGGAGGACTGGTTTGCTGAGGATCTGGAGGACTGACAGGCTTGGAGACAGGGAAGCCAAATTCCCTCTCCGTAGCCTGCAAGCGCACCTCCATAAGATGCCTAGCAAAGGCAGGGTCCTCATCATGCAAACCATGACAAAATCTTATCATGAATCCATTAATGGGTTCAATGGGTGAAAGAGAGGCTCAAACAACTGGGTTTCCAACAAAACACTAAGGTACAAGAGTCCAAGAAACACAGAACAAACTGGAACGCCGACAACATACCAGACAAGCGAAACCACAACACGACAACACTTTCACACACACACACACACACACACACACACAAAACATCAAGGAAATAGAGACTAAATAAACAGGGTAGCGAGGTCTAACTGGACAGGTGACACAACAGGTGGAACACATCAGGGCTGGGCAGACAATCACACAGGTGGGAAAACACAAGACAGGAAGTAAAACTAGATAAGTCAAGGTAGGATACACAGACTGCATGTTCTGTTTTCCTGCCACACAACCATGACAATTTGTTTTTTTAAATTTGGTCACGTGAGATGTCCTGTGACCTACGCGGAAATAAAGGCTCGGCCGGTAGGAGCTGATGGTCTCTCTCCTTCTGTTGCTGCCTTGTGTACTGGTGTCGGGACAAGCGTTCGGTGTTGTGTGCGGGTCTCTGGATGGTACAGCCAAGGTAGGTTGTTTGACATGTGCTGCATAATTCACCAGACAGCGATTAAATGTACTAACTGTCGTCTGTTTTGTCCATACAGCCAAGCAGAGTCATAGTGCCGCTGCTGTTTTGCCTATGTCAGACTGTTTTGCCTACCTTAGATTGTTTACTCACGTGCTCTAACCCATAAATCGCTCGTATGGTAATTTGTATAATGTGTTAATGATTGTGTTTTATTGCTTTTTGGGAGAACGTTTGTCCTGGGCTGGGTGTCTTCGTTCTAGCGACTTTTAATCAGGTTATAGTGTTGGTAGAATTAATGGTTGTTTCAGCTAGTGGTTAACAGGTGGTAAAACATAACGACCTGCTGTCATTAGTATATTGCATGATTTTAATGTTTAGATATTTGCATGTGGTGTTTTATTTATGGTGTTAATCCGGTTATACGATCCACCTGGTAACACTGTGGCAACCAGTTGTTTTAAATTGTTTCATCAAGTTTATTAAATATTTTTAAAACTTCTTATGATACACCTGAAAATATATGATTTTCTCGCCTAAATTTTTACCCCCTAAAACATGCTGCAGTTTCCACATGCTTTGGCCCTCTGGGATGACCCTGAGTTCATTGTGAAGCTAACACTCTCAATTTGTTGTTTCTAGTGGCATTGTGACACTAGGCCTTACTGACACAGAGCTACAGAGGTTAGAACACAGAATTTCTATTCCGTCCAAGTAATCATGTAAAATTAATAAAAAGCACTACTGTAAGCATATTACAACTGCTATATACTAAAATAGTACCCTAGCCACATGTCTCAACTTAGAACAGAAAGAATCCAGAAGAAAATTACTTATAAAATGGATTTTATATGAATGTTTTTCTACAGATATGTCTGTGCGTTTGTCTCATTTCTAATTTCTAAAAAAGCCAAAAAAGTGCTAAATACAAAACTTCTGAAATACAAAAACACATCTACATCACTCACACATATACCTAAAAGAAGTACATACATAGAGTTATAGGAATAAGTAATCATAATTTGATGAAATGGTGAAATGCCATAAAAAGGCAATATTTTTGGTTTGAATGGGCTGGAGACCCTCTCAGGGAAAGTTTTTGTTGGCCATGTTTGATATCAATTGACTCGTCTTCTGATTGGCTACACAGGGATGCCAGTTTTATGACCTCTTTCTCTAACTGGTCGGATCTGCTGTCAGTTTTTCCCACGTGGGCCCAATGGGGACTGTGGGATTTGATTCGCTGGTCTGAAGGATATTTTGAGATAGACTAATGCTATTGGCTGGGAAAAGATATCAGTGGAAAGGGCAGAAGCCAGAGATTCCGACCGTGTGCGGAGGGTAGTGGTGGGCGATACTGCAAAATTTGGTATCGATCCGATACCAAATACATATAGGGTCCGTATTGCCGATACCGATACCAATACGATACTTTTTACTTAAAAAAATACTTTTGTGTAGGGGAGAGCATTTCATTATTTCTGAGGTGAATGAATGATCAATTCTTTAGGCAATATTTTTTTATTAATGTATTGAAGTGCACAAAATTATTAGTTATTAGGCACTGTAGAATTAATACAAACCAAATTTTACAGCCTTTTAAAAAAATAAATAAAGGATAACAAAACATTCTCCCTTTTTTCTGGTTTTAAAATCAAATGGAAGTGGATTGAGTTCCCTCCTCATTTCTTCGTTTTTGTAGATCAGCATTTTCCTTGTCGTGTGTTTTTAAGTGTTTGTATAGGTTTGTAGTGTTGCCACAGTATCGAATGCTCTTTTTACACGTATCACAAGTTGCAGTATTATCATTTAGTGCCGTAAATTAGCTCCACACAACGCTTCTCTTCCTCTCGGCCATCCTGATCTCTCATTCAACGTGCTATCGGTCTCGCTGCTCCTCTGCCCGTTGTGTCAGTGAGTCACGTGACGACACAACAACGAATCGCAGCAGAGGAGCAGGAGGGGGAGGAGGAGCAATGTGGGCCGAGATGTGAAAGCGGCGTTTGCTCAGGAAGGTGGAAGACACAAGCAAAATATAGTGAACGTAGAGGAGAGCTATCTAAATTAAAATATCGATTCAATTACAGTTGTATCGATCAAATACCAATACCAGCGTTGGCATCGATACTATCGATATTTAGATCGATCCGCCCACCCCTAGCGGAGGGACACACAGGGACGCACAGGGGAAAAGATACACACAATCAAAACCGAGAAATGATGAGCTATCTAGATTTCTCTACGTCGAAACTTGGCCAGAAACTACCAGATTGTGAGGGGACCAGATAATTGGATTACAAAAGCTTGGATATTCTAATAGCTTGGAGTGTTTAAGAAGTAGGAATACCACGTTTTTGGCGATCTTTCACCGCTGTGATTAAAGACACGAGGAGACAGGTAGGGATGCACGCTCATTTATATGAATCTTTCGGTCCTTTTACTTCAGAACATGATTAACCGTTGTGAGTCACCTTATGCTTTGTGGTGTGGCTCGATGGAATCCTGAGACTTTAAGCTTTCTATGATGTGGCTTGCATGGACGGGTGGTGCGATAATGCTTGCAATTCATGAAAGAAAACACGTTGTGGACAAACAGGTACCGGTTGAGGGACCGTGCGCTCAGAGAAGTTTTAACTAGACAAATATCAATCCTGTTTGTTTTGTTTTCTTTATTACATTAGTTGTATTGTTAGTTAATTGTACTTTTATAGTTATGTTTAAGTAATGCTGGTTTTTATTGAGTTTGTAATAAATCATTGTTCATAGCTTTACCTAACCACGTCTCTGATCTCTTATGTGGCCTTGCTTGTGTAGTGGGAGTCCCTGGGATTGGTAACAACTGAATTGATATTTTAAACTCTTTGGGTGATAGTCCCAAGGTGGCGTTGTCGAGTGTTAAATTGCTAAGTTTGGCTAAGCCCTCCATTGGGCCTGGTTACACATGGAACCATTTGCAGTTACTGAAAGCAGCCTTTTCTCATCATTACTCATTTTTATTTAGAAAAGGAAAGAAAAAAACTGGAGCTTTCACAGATCTCCACGGGTATGAATAGCTCCACCTGCAGCCTCAATGCCATCCCATCAGCTTTCATCAAGACCTGTCTACCATCCGTGGCCCATCCATCAGTCTTCACACCACTCAAACTTGCAGCTGATCTCAACCTAGACATCATGTCCAACTTCTGACCCATCTCCAACCTCCCCTTCCTATCCAAAATTCTGGAACGTGTCGTTGTTGCTTAAATTAAATCCACCTCACCTCCAATAACCTGTTTGAACCATTTCGATCACTTACAACACAGCACTTACAACACAGCACTTAAACAGCCCTTCCAAAAGTCACCAATGACCTCTTCTGACTCTGGCCACTTCACCATTCTCAGTATGCTCAACCAAACTGCAGCTTTCAAAACCATAAACAGCTCCATCCTCCTGTCCCTACTGGAAAGCTACTACAACATCACTGGCACACACTCAGTAACCCCAACGCACGCAGAGAAGCGAGGGCCCGTTCAACGCTTGCAGCTTTACTGAATGTTATTTTTTTTTTATAAATGTGCAATATATGGTATAGGTGTGAAAGGGCAAAACACGTTTTCTTGTATAGCTACCTAGTGGCAGAATTGAGTTTTGTTCCTGAGGTCCCGGCAGGGTTCTGGACCAGTCCTGAAATGTTTTGATTCGATTCCGTAGATGAATGCAGGTCATTGATGAAGATGTTTTGAGTAATTTATCATTAGGTGTTAGTTCATGTGTCTATTTTTCTGTCTTTTACAATGTAATTTATTTTTGAGTACCAGAAATGGGACGCATTTCATCATTGTCGTTTCTCAAAGGTTATTTTTCATGTAGCTTTAGTCTTGTTTCCATTGTGACAAAGAATTGTCAATTCATATTTTTTGCAGTGTTGACAAAATGACCACTGCTGTAAAGTACCTGCTCAGCAGCATCCGACTGGCACAGTCAGAAACAAGCTGGGGAACATAGTAGAGCGTTTAGTAGTTAAATGGACAGACATTCAGGAAAAAACAAAATTTTACAGAGAGGGAATATTGGACTGACATTTATCAGGTGGGCACAAACAGGACTCCAAATGAATGATCATGTGTAAACAGGGCACATTGTTAAAATAAAACAGTATATAAACATTTATGAAATGGTTCATGAACAATTTATGTGGGCAGTGGAGGTTGCTGTGTGTAAGTGTTAATGTCCATTGTAAGGTATTAATTGACAATCGCAAGGCATGAACTGTCTAGTTCACTAACACCTGTAAATGGACACTTCGAAGGGAATTTCTCTTTTATATCATGGTCACTTACCAAATATGTATTTTTTTTTTAAACCATTAAACAATCGAAATCTAAAGTTTTTCTAAACAATAACTTTGTTTCCCTGGTTGTGCCTTAAGATCTGATAAATACCTGGAATAATCCTTACCATCCCAAAAGGTTCTTATGCAACGCAAACGTTTTTCCCTGCTTCAGGAAATAGGAAGGACCTTAGATACGACTTGCCACCCTCAGTAATGGGAGATATTTATATTCTGTTCAGCTCGTAGAACCCTTCAGCTCAGAGAACTCCGAGCCAGGAAGCTAATGCTATGCTAGTAAGATTAAAGCAAGAAGAGTCAGTAACACTGTGTACAGTTGGCAACCAGTAAATATAATTTGACAATATGTTTAACAACAAGACCAGCTAGCTATCCAGCTATATCATTGTCCCCAAAACCTGAAAAACAACTTTTTCGAACAATCTTGTTAGCTGCGGCCAGGAGTAGCGACTTGAACAGCAAACAGGATGTGAGATAACTTTATTCACCGGGAAACAAAGTAAGTTCAGAGTGACAGTGTAACTTACTTCCTGCAGCTTTAGTGTTACTGCCATCCTGTGGTGTTCAGGGGACAAGGCTTTGAAGCAGCACACATTGTTGGAGATAGAAGATTCACTTTTTTTTTTTTTTATGTAGAGCATTCATTTAGAACAGTGCACGTGTAGTTTCACTGGAACTCCTTTAGTAGGTACCCTGGAAATCCAGAGTTGTTTTGAGAGCACAATTTCAATTTGTTCAGCGAGTTACTATGGCATCGAGTAATGCAGATCATTAACTATGCATTTTTATCCATGCTGCACCAATCACATTGGTGTATCTGATATAAGTGGGGCAGAGGCGAGCTAAACGGATGACGACAGCCGCTGCAACGTCAAAGCCATTAGTAAACATTGCAAGATGGCTACGGATTAACAGTAGTTGTTTGTAATGGCTTTGACCGCTACAATGAACGAGTTAGACTTTAGTTTTTATCTAACAGTGGAACAGTAGACGGTGCTTGAATCGTTACTTTGCAAGAAGGACGTTTTTGTTGTTTTGCTGACCGGATACGGCAGGAGTCTAATCAGTTAGCTCCCCTGGTAGCTAAACAAATGGGGCTCTGGATACGTCACCCTGTGTGTTGTTGTAATTGGTCATAGTGTTATCCAATTGCGTGTAGTGAGATTTTCAAATGCACGCTTGGTGTCGCCCATCGAGATGGGCAACTTTCATTACTCGATGCAAAACCCTTAATCCTTTTGCATTTGGGTTTGGATTACCAGGCTATTTAGTAGGTGTCCTATAACTTATTTTTATGGATACCTTTTAGCCATTAAGAAGTATTCCCCCAGGCTATGGTATAAAATCAGATAATGTATGACAATAGTAAAACATTTTTGTGAAAATACATTTCTTTATAGGAGAAGTTAGGATTATTGATATCCACTAATTATATTGTGTTATAAACCAGTTATTTAATGTTTATACACTGCTTATAAAAGCTTAAAGGGTTACCAGCTTATCAAAACTTAATAGAATCACAAAAATACAAATGGAAAAGATTGACTTACCTTGATCGAGCCTTTGAGGAGGCAACTGGCAGGGCCAGTGTTGGGGGTGCTGAGGCTGGAGCTGGGGGCACACTCCCTCCTTCTTCTCCTCCACTTGTATTCACCAGCAGCCCACAATTATATCCTCCTGCGCTTGTCTTTCTGTCCCCCTCGCTCCTTCGCCTGGCTGCCAGCGAGCTGCCCCTCTCTCTTCCTCTTCGTCCCACTCTCATCCCTTCCTCTTCGTCGTCCCACAGCAGTAGTCCAGCTCCTGTCTCCTCCAGCTGCTGTCTCTCAGGAGGGGACAGAAGTTTGTCCAGGGCCACAGACTCGTGTCCAAGGAGAGGGAAGTCAGCATGAGGAGCACCTAGCTCTGTGTCCTGGGACAGGACCCCCGTCCCGGGGTTGAGGGAGCGCAGAAGGAGGCGCAGGCGCTGCCGCCCAGCTGGATGGAGAAAAATCAGTTTAGAAATATGCACCACTATGGAAGAGCATAAACAGAAAATGTTTTAAAACCTTAATGATTTCATTACATACTAGTAAACATTTTAAAGTACTTTTAAAGCCTCTGAACCCCCACACAGATGATTTCTGTTATTTTGGCTCATTAGACATTTGCTTAGGTTGAAGTTGGCCGGAGCTTACATTTGAATTTATTAAGTCACAAACATTTTCAATAAGAATGATAAAGCTGTCATTTGTCCCACCCTTTCAGGCGCAACAAAGCTAACAGGAGACTCAGGAAGGGAGCGGTCCAGTTAGAGAAAATCTTCTCAAGCAACGGTCCGGGACATCATCATGTCCAACATGCCTTATTCAGTGCCATATATTTTGAAGCAGCCTAGAAGTTGTATCAAAGTCTGTATGTAGACAACAACTGACTGTTAAATAAAATAGAGTATTGTGACAGTTCAGGGAAGTAGAGGACCCAAATGCAGAAAGCAGGCCGGAGAAGTCTGAGTTGGAAGATTTATTTGTCTAAAAAGCAAAGTACAAATAAATAAAGTGAATCCTGAGTGGGGCAGGCAAATACAAATCGAGAGTGTAGAAAACACGAACAGGGAATCCAAAAACAAGAGCAGAACAAACCAGAAACTAGAGACCAAAGGAAATCCAGGGAGCAAAGAACCATACAAGTACTGACCCAGGGAGACACGACAGGCATGAGCTAACACAAAATGATCTTACAAAGGACAAGGGGAAGACAAAGACTAAATACACAGGGTAACGAGGTAACACAAGGGCTGGGAAACAGGTGAAAAACATCAGGAAATCACTGGGGCGGGAAAACCAACAATACAGGAAGTAAAACAAGACAAGACAGAAACCCAGACTATCACAATAACACAGGAAAGAGAACATACAGACATTCAGGGGACAACACAAGACATAAACTACAACTAGACAAGAAAAGGGAGGAAACATGGACTACAAAAGAAAACAGAACAAATACACAATCATAACAGGAGATATACAAAACAGGAAAAAGTAAAACAGGCAACAGAAATGTCCACAAATAGTGTTTCAACAATGTTTCTTATTCATTTCCATATTGAATTGGACTCTTTAATCATAAAATATTAATATGATAAATGTTCTTTTCTCTTTTCAGGTAAAATAAGGTTTGCATTTAAAGATATTTTGAAAAGGCATCTTAAAATAAAGTGCTTGAATTTAGAGAAAAAAAACCTCAACTGCATTTCAAATATAAACAATCAACAAATATTACCAACTAAACAGCTTTAACACTTTCTTTTCTCGTTGTTCACTACTTTCCACATCCCACTTTCTCAGTGAGAGAGGAAAGTTCTGCCTTGTGCGGCCAAGATTAATGCGGGCTGGCTGTGGCTCAGTGGTAGAGCCTGTCAATTGAAAGGTTGGTGGTTCAATCCCTGGCCCTGCAGTCCCATGGGCAAGACATTTAACCCCATGTTGCCCCTGATGCTGCGCCATCGGAGTGTAAATGTGTCTGTATCTGATGGGCAGATGGCACCTTGTACGGCAGCCTCGGCCACAGTGTATGAATGTGTGTGAACGGTTAATGGTTCCTGTATGATGTAAAAGCGCTTTGAGTAGTTGTGAAGACTAAAAAAGTGTTATATAAATACAGTACATTTACAATTGTGTCAGAGCCATCTTGGAGCGTTATTTAGTTGTAATTCTGTTCATGGTTGAGAACGCTGCCTGACAGGTGTATGTGGAGCCAAACATGGTCAAGATGTCCAGAGCCACCTTCCTCAGATCTGGGAAAATGGTCTCCGAGACTATTTGGAGCCAGAAAGTGGCAGGGTCAGCTCGTCTAAGCGGTTCTTTCAGGGCCCCATCTGCTTGGAGATGAATCAGGAGACATTTGCCCACTTGAAGTGCTGTGTGACTTCCTTTGTAAACTCGGTGACATCTGTGATAAGGAATGGGTTTTGAATGAACAGGGTGAGCTGCTGTCCAAGACTGAAGCTGTCAAAGCTTTGCTGATGTTTACCATCTGCTTGTCAACAAAGTCAACAAATGCACATTAATCTCTCTCACCCTGAACCTGTTCCTTCAATGATGGGAAGTGTGCACACTCTGCAGGTCTAACCTGAAGACCTCAAGTTTCCTCTGGAAGGAGCGGACAGCTGTCATCAAAACACAAACTGAATTGTCCCTGCCCTGTAGCTTTAAATATAGTTCAATCAGGTGCAAACTGGTATTAACCAAAATATGCATATTCTTCTCATCTTCCAAAAAGTGTGTTAACTTCTGGATCTCCAGCTGCATGTGCTTCTAATGGACCACAAGCGCTCCAACGCTTTGTCTTTGTTGAGCCACCGGACATTTGCATCCGTCTCTCTGACATGGGGATTTGATTGAGCTTTTTGCACAACTCTTGTTTTTGTTTTCCCTCCAGTAAGGTCTCAGCCACTGCAGTCATGCACTCCTTGACAGTTCTTGGGTTTGTGAAAGGTTTTCTATGCTGTCTCAAAATCCAGGCGACTTTAAAGGGCCCATATTATGCTCATTTTTATGTTCAGAATTGTATTTTGAGGTTGTACCAGAATAGGTTTACATGGTTTAATTTTCAAAAACCCTATATTTTTGTTGTCCTGCACATTGCTGCAGATCCTCTTTTCACCCTGTGTGCTTGGGCCTCTGTTTTAGCTACAGAGTGAGACATCTCACTTCTTTACAATCTTTGTTTGGAGTAGCACACGTACAATAGCTATATGTGTGTGAGATGTTTTTGACGTCTGAGTGTGCTGAGTGAGTGTGTGTGATGTGTTGAGCGTGTGAGTGTGAGTGTGAATATGTGTGTGACTGTGTGTAATATGTGTGTGTGTGTGTGTGTGTGTGTGTGTGTGTGTGTGTGTGTGTGTGTGTGAGATATATGTACAGTACTGTGCAAAAGTTTTAGGCAGGTATTAAAAAATGTAGTAAACTAAGAATGCTTCCAAAGACGGCGTTAATAGTTTATTTTCATCAATTAACAAAATGCAGTGAATGAACAGAAGAGGAATGTAAAACAAATCAATATTTGCTGTGACCACCTTTTGCTTTCAAGACAGCATCAATTCTTCTAGGTACACTTACACACAGCTTTTGAAGGAACTCGGCTGGTAGGTTTTTCCAAAAATCTTCCAATCTTCCAATCTTGGAGAACTAACCACAGATCTTTTGTGGTTGTAGGCTTCCTCAAGTCCTTCTGTCTCTTCATGTAATCCCAGACACACTCGATGGATCAAGGCTCTGTGGGGGCAATGCCATCACTTTCAGGACTTCTTTTTCTTCTTTACACTGAAGATAGTTTTTAATGAACCTTGGGGTCGTTGTCCTACTGCAGAATAAATTTGAGGCCAATCATACGACTCCCTGATGGTATTGGATGATGGATAAGTAGGCAGATACTTATCCTTTATCCATATTTCCCAGCATTGAGGACAAATCTCCAACTCCATTTGCAGAAATGTAGCCCCAAACTTGCGAGGAACCTTCCCCATGCTTCACTGTTGCCTGCAGACATTCATTATTGTAGCGCTCTCCAGCCCTTCGGCCAACAAATTGCCTTCTGCTACAGCCAAATATTTCAAATTACTACTCATCAGTCCAGAGTACCTGCTGCCATTTGTCTGCACCCCAGTTTCTATGTTTTCATGCAAAGTTGAGTCACTATACCTTGTTTCCATGTCAGAGGTCGGGCTTTTTGGCTGACTACTTTTAGCAAGTGTACCTATAAGAATTGTTGCTGGTTTGAAGGCAAAGGGTAGTACCACCAAATATTTTGTTTTCTCACTTTGCATTTTGTAAATTGATAATAATAAACAATCATTTATACTTTTGAAAGCATTCTTAGTTTACAGCATTTTTCACAAGACCTATGCATGTGAGGGTGTGATATGTGTGTGACTGTGTTTGATATGTGTGCAACTGTGTGATGTGTGTGTGAGTGTGTGTGATATGTGTGAGTCAGTGTGATGAAACGTACCCAGGGGGAGCCAGGGGATCGGCAGTGCTCTGTGCAGCTCTCTGGCTGGGGAGCTGCTGGCTGCTCTGGGGTCAGTGGGAAGCTTAAAGTTGAGAATGAACATGATGACCAGGCCGTTTTCATTCTTCACAGGAACCACATCTATTGCACAGCTGAAACACACTCCTGCAGGGACACACAAGAGAACTATGACTGTTTTGTTCCTTTTAAACATGCAATTGACCGGCAAGAAAGGTAAGTAGATTCTAAATACTTCCACTAGATGGTGCTACCAGACAGAAAAGGGTACTCTGCTGCTCAGTGGGCCAACTGATTTACTTATTATATACACATTCTACCAAACCCTGCTTTTACGTACTGTATCCAATTAAATTCATAATATTGAAAGACAACGGAAGTGTCTGAGATTTTTTTGGGAAGAGCATGGCCAACCTATTGATTTTTCTAAAAGGTTAGAACAACCCACAAGTACACATTTTTAGAGAGGATTGCAAATAGCTGAGCAAGGAGTCAGTGAGCTCACAGGTAACAAATGCAAAGTATGACCACTAGATGACTCTACAAAATAAATAGAAAAAATAGATATAACAAAATATAACCATTTAGAGAATTTATGGCAACCGCATCAAAGCACAGACGCATCATAACAATTACAAAAAGGACGGAAATCTGTTTCTTTTGTTTCTATTTAGTCCTGGATGAGATGTGGCCTGCATTTGGAATAAAGCGTTTTGTCATACTTTCTGTCTATCACTATGATCTTTTAGATGGCTTCAAAGTGCCCGGGTTACTGTTATTTACTTTAAAAAGTGCTTAGCCATTGGGTAATCCAAATGAGCTTTTCTAACAGAATACTAGTCAGTCAGTCTTTGTCCGGCCTATGTAAAAACAACCACAGGTACAGGTGGGGTCAGGATAAGCGGTCTCAACCAACATAATGTTACAGTTAATACATGTTTGGATGTCATGCACCTTGTGAATTTTGAAGTCGCAGAATTTCTTGGATTCCTGTATATCCATATTAGCAGAATGGTCGCAAAGGCCACACGTACCCTTACATTATTGATGAATTCAAGTTTTCCTATTATTTTTTATGATTACATTTTGTTTTATAAGAACAAAACACACAACTCACAACATGAACACATCACCGTCCCATCTGAACCTCCCCCACTCACCATCACCACCTCCATATACAAAATTTAAGACAAGATGAAATAATAGCCACGATGTTCATAACAATCTAATAACAACAAAATAGACAACAAAGTTTTTTATTATTGGCAGGTAGATTGCTTGGCACTAATAGAGTAGGGGCCACTGGGAAACTGATGAGAATAGAGTCACTTCTGATAAGAATCCAGTTTCAGTGTATTATCCTCCTTTTAATTAAATGCTAGAGAGCTGTATTCTGTGAGGGAAGAAAACCTCCCCTTGTTCTAAAGGTTTTTTTTCTTTTTTTTAAAGAGTTCAGATCCAGAGGTATCTTGGGCTTTTTGTCAGCATCCTACCCGTGTTATTATGGAACCCATGCAACTTCTAGGCAAGACCCGCCCTTCAATAGCTTTCATACGCTACTATTGGCCAGGCGTCCATGCTTACGCAAGGTAACGTAACCCAATTTGTTAACCCGTGACCTGTATCCAATTGGCTATCTTAACCTTAACTACTCAAGGTCAATGCCTAACCCCAACCGTAGGACGGGTCTAGAAGTTACATGTGGTCCATAATAACGGATGGTTTTAGTTTTATAACCTCTATGTGCAGTTGGAATATGTTATTCTTAAGCCAATTTGAATGAAAACTGTGCTTTCTGCATAGTGCTTTTTTTCTGTCGCCATCCTATATACTGTTGTGGGGAGCAGTCCATCCTCACCCTTATGTTGAATTCAAGCTTTGCCAAGAGAAAGGTTTCAGTAGTCTGAAGCGGCCCATCTCAGCACGATTAAAGCCAGAGGATGGTTTTCATGTGCCTCAGCTGCTCAAGTTGCAGAGGTTGGTTTTAGAACTTAAGAGATGTCACCTGTTTCAACAGCCACTAACATATATTCATATTTAGATGAAACAAATGACATATCTTGCTCCAAAAAAGCCTAAAAATCGGAAGTTGTTGTTATGGAGATGATACACCGCCTCTTCGCATTAGACTGGTTTGCAAGAAATCGTCGCTCATCTTTGGTCTGAACTGGGCTGTAGAGAACTTTAGAATACTCAATACACAATTTATTATTATTATTTTTTATTTTTTATTATTATTGTATGTGTGGCTGGCTTACATGTTAGTATGGACAGAGATCAGTTGCAAACAGATCCTTACTCAAGTAAAAGTACTAATACCACACTGTAAAAATACTCTAATCAGGCATAATGTAGTTAAAGTATTAAAAGTAAAGAAAAATATAAGAAACTGGAAAGGATTCAAAACATATGCGTGTTTATTGGTCTAATCGTTTCAGCTGGACTTGTAGGCCGTCATATTATTGGCTAGTTTCTTTTAGAATAATAATGTGTTTTTTGTGCAGAAATCTTAATGTGTAAAGTAACGAGTAAAAGAACAATATTTCTAAATGAAATGTAGTGGAGTAGAAGCAGAAAGTGAGGATAGTCCTTTAAAACCTCATTGACACCTTACGTGTTTGTGTCAACGGCTTTTCATAGTTTTTTTACGTTTCTGTCAACTTTGACTGAAGTGTATTTTAAGATGCTAAAATTACAGTTTATTTACATGGAGTCTTTAATAGTAAGGTCAACCTCCTTAGAAGTCCTTTCCATAATGTTGTCAGACACTTAGAATACTAATCTGAGCTTGTCAGTGGCAAAAACGAGCACTTTTGTGAAGGTAAATACAAGCTGGACAATTGCCCTATTAACATTGTAGCTCTTTTCTCTGCTGCCAACTGCAGCAATCTCGCTTAATATTAGACCAATTGCAAAGATTGTGGTTCCAGACCAATTTCAAAGGTTGTTGTTCCCACAGACACAAAAACATAGAAAAATAGCACTTACCCTTTAAGTACAGTATTGGAGTAAATGTACTTAGTTACATTCCACCCAAACAGTATAGAAAATAGGTCAGAATTAATTTCACACTTCTTTGTTGAACCTTGATATAAATGCTCCTTTATTATTTTAACACTTATTTGATCCTGTGATAATTAATAATACCTGATGAGGACACACCATAAAGAGGCTGGAGTTACACTTGTGATACATGTATCATTCAGTGTTTAGTGTAACATTGCACGCTGTTATTCCTGTGATGGGAGCGGAAACTCCTGACACTAAAGGAAACATAGCGGTTAGTCTTTGAATCTTTGGAGAAATGCTATATACACACTGGCAACATAATGACTGGGTGAGCTTATGTATTCATTTCTTTAATTCAGATCAAAACAGAAAAGCTTATATACAGAAAATCCTTTTGTCTTCTATTGACACAGGATTTATGAAATGCAGTGTGTGTGTGTGTGTGTGTGTGTGTGTGTGTGTGTGTGTGTGTGTGTGTGTGTGTGTGTGTGTGTGTGTGTGTGTGTGTGTGTGAGAAGAACAAAGGCAGGAGATGGGGGGAGGGGTAGTGTTAGGGCTAACTTGATAGCTAGGATGGATTTACTTTACAAATGGCTATTTTAAAGTAATGTAATTAAAACCAGTATATGACAGTCTGCAATGGAGCACTGTTCTCTACAGCCTTGTAATTCCTTGTAGTGTTTTTGTAAAATATAATTTCCAATTCAGTGCAAATACAGTGTTGCTTCACAATGTAGATTTAGAAAGTGGTTAAATTGTAACTAATCTGATCATGTTTGCTTGTTCCCACACTGTGGTGCAACAGCTTCCACTCTGACAGCAGCTATCCATGCACACTACTGGCTCTGATTCTGACACTAAATCAAATATAAATCATAAACATGAACGCTGGTTTGCAGGCAACCTTGTATTATGTTTTGACCGACTGCTGCTTGCACTGCTTAGCTAACCCGCGTCATCATCTTCTTTTGATGTTTTACTCTCAAACTGCTAGCTGGTTTTAATGAAAAAGTGTCTCAGATTAGCACATCTGGGCACGTCACTAGAGCTTGTCGCCTTTCAGCGCCATTTTTGCGCTTATTATTACCTATTTTTTTCTAGCTTCTAAAGCTTCCAAAGCGGTATAGCTAATATCCTAACCAGATCCGGGCCTGGTGAACGGGACTAGATGGCTAGCAGGAAAAATGCTCCTTGAGCAGAAATGGACAAATAAAAGGGTCTTTTGAATGGCAAGGTGACTTTCAAAGCCCTTTCACATGGTTCTCGCCACAAGACTAAAGTTATTTGCATGTACTGTCCATGTGAACTGAGTATCTTTAGTCTCAGATGCCACTTGAGCTAGGCCTGTAACAATTATCAAATAATTGTCTAATTTTTTTACATAATCACGGTTATTTTGTATAACTGCAATTAAAGCATTAGAGCTTTAGATTGTTCACACTCAACCTCTGCTTGAAGTTGGTTCAGTGCCAGGTCATGTGGCAACACTTTAGATTGTGGAAGGTCCCCAAACCAAATCTTGCTTAGGGCCCCCAAAAGTCTAGGGCCAGTCCTGGATGCATCCAAAGAGGTTTTATGGCTCTGTAACATCACACTTCTTTCACATTTGATCCTGACAGACAACAGTTCTTATTCACAAAACCACTTCAATCTAGCTTTAGGTGGAACAATGAATGAACAATGTTGCTGGTTTTCTATTCTTTGTCTTTAGAGACAGATAACTTCTGCAGACAGTGTGCCTTTAGGAGCAATAGGATTTGGAGGTGAAAGACAGACATTGATAAAAATAGGACACACTTTGTTTTGTAAATAGCTTTTGTTTCAACAGCATTTTCATGACTATATTCCAACATGAATCCCCTGGACATCTTTCAAATTAGACGCTCCTGCACTCACTGTGGTAATGGTGGCTCAGTTGTTTTCCCCAACTACCCAGATTAATCTATTTGTGTGTGTGTGTGTGTGTGTGTGTGTGTGTGTGTGTGTGTGTTGAGGTCATAGTGAAGGTTGGTGACTGTATTTTGGGACAATGAGAGAAATGGGATCATAGTTTTCATTAGAGCATAAGTACCATATCAGCCCAATATGATAAAAAACAACGGATTAGAGATTATTGGAAAGAGCCAAAAGATTATCCAGCCCTCACACACACACACAAACACACAAACACACACACAAGCCCCCCCCACTCCCCATCCCATCTTGCACCATGCTCTTGTGTCATTCTACCAATTCCTCTCCTCCCGTTTCTTTCTCTTCTCTCTTTCCCTCATATATTGTAGCAGCTCAGATTAGAAACCAAATGGACTAGTTAAGTTTAGGACAAACTCTGCTCCCCAACTTGAAAGTCCTATTTTCATGATCCACTCATCCACTCATCTCATCAAACCAGTCCTTCAGAGACAACACTTTGAGACAGTTATCCATGCCTTTCTGACCACTCGGCTGGATTACTGTAATGCACTTTATATGGGGACTAGTGGGTTCATCATTGCTCGTCTTCAACTGGTAAAAAATGCTGCTGCACATCTTCTAACAGGCACAAGCAAGTATGAACACATTTCACCTATTTTAGCTTCACTCCACTGGCTGCCCGTCCATTTTAGGATTCATTTAAAAATTCTTTTATTGGCTTTTAAAGCCTTGAATGGTCTTGCCCCACCTTACCTCTCTGAGCTTCTGCACCCCTACACTCCCAGCTGATCTCTCAGGTCAGCTGACCAGCTGCCCCTGATGGTGGCTAAAGCTAGGCTCAGAAACTCTGGAATGGGCTGTCTCTGCACATTAGACAAGCCTCGTCTCTGTCTCATTTTAAAACTCTTCTTAAAACCCACCTCTTTTCTTTGGCTTTTAACGCCATATAGAGTGCTGCTCTTATGTGTATACTTTTACCGTATGCTAACAGTGCATTTAGTTATTTTATTTCTTCTATTTATTTTATTTTTATTTTATAGCTTTTATCTTTCTATTTGATACCTCATATTTTTATTGTGCTTTATTGTGTTATCTATTTATTCTGTATTATCGTTTTGTGCAGCACTTTGGAAACCTTGTTTGTTAAAATCGTGCTATATATATAAAGTGGATTGGATTGGATTGGATGGATATTCAACCACTGAGGAAAAGGCTTTTTTAGTGTGTTATGTGGTTTTTATGTATGTAATAGCTCTAAACAGAGCTTTCTCTCCCACAGACAGCACTTTTTCCTCAACTGCCTCCAAACGCCTCGCCCACATTCCTGTTTAAAATTCCTCAATTAGTGATGTCTTTGATTGAGTAAGCCAGCCCAGTTTTTCATCTGGCCCACTTGCTGGTAACACAAACTTGAGTAATCTAAATAATCAATGTGAGTGCACAAATGTTGAAATTACATTAAATGCCTATTAAACGTCCCTTGTGGCCGTAAAATAAATTAGCCTGAAGCTAATTCTTACCTATCCAGGAGGAAATTAGCCAACTCAGCATCCTTTTGGGCTCTAAGCTGTCTCCATCCTTCAAATACATCTCCAAAATTTACCTGGGGTTTGTTACATCTCTGATCATGCAACTGTTAGTAACATGCCAGTTTTTTTTAAGTTGAGTAGAATCTATCTCTGCCAATCCTGTTGGTTTGTTTGATGCTACTAATGTTACAACTGTAGCGTGCTGGGTTTGGGGGTTAGAGAGTGAATGCTGTGAACATATTCTTTGTAAATCTTTATAATCATTCTGTGAAAAAACTAAGCAGACCTGCCTTGTTGCACCATCAAAATGTTTTTCTGTATTTCAGAGTAAAACATTTGAAGCGCAGGTCATCATGTAGAGCAGTGATTCTCAAAGTCCGGACTCTCTCCAAGTAGCCTTTATATTATTGTGCCTTGTGGTTTTTAAGGTCTATTTGTTAATCAGTTTTTTAGGCATTAAAATGAATCCATAAAGATTGTTCTCTTGGCAGACAGTGCCATTACTTTTGCACTAGTTTTCGATGTATTTTGAAAATTTCTGACACTTTAATGTATTTTGCTTTTAAAGTTAGTTGCTTTAGTTCAGGCAACAGATTGTGGTCAAACCCTGATATTTTTTTCTCTAGGCTTGAATCTATTTTTTTTCTGACTGCCTTAAACTTTAATTAACCTAAAAACGTTATTGATTGTAAGTTATAAACAATTTTAATAACAGCAAATTGCTAATCACCAATCGTTCCTGACCTTTGACCTGGTATATAAATCAGATTTGGACCTTTGAATATAAAGTTTGAGAATCCCTGATCTAGAAGGATGTGGCCATCACACATGCACTATAATAACCTTTCATTATTAAAAAATAATAATATTACCTTATTTACCTTTTATTTCATTCCAAATCCTGATGACAGAAACCAGGTTTCTTGTTAACATGACGTTTAAGGAATTAACTTATTGCAGAAAGCCAACTGTAACCCGGGATGTACAGTAAGTGCATACAAAACATGTTTGGGTTAAATTGATCAGGTCAATGTGTTAGTAATGCAGGTGATAGAAGTAGTTTTGTGGATTCCAGCTATAGAGAATACAATTCAGAAAATAGAAGTGAAAAAAAAAACTAAATCAGTAGTTGGCAATCTGTCCAATCATATAGCTGGACGGTACAACCGTGAAACCAAAAAAAGACAAAACCAACAAATTAGGGGGAGCAAATTAGTGAAGAAAAATCAATATAGAAACACACTACATCGCCTTATAAAATATCTCTTGTTGCCTTATTTCAGCATGCAACAGTATCCAGTCTGCTAATCTTTCACTTGATGGTGAGGAGAAACGGATCCTCCCATCTTACCATGGGGACCCCAGCCATCTAATTACATTAACGCAAGGGAAGGAAACTGTGAAGGTCTCTTTATAATCTGTGTGTGTGTGTCTCTCTGTGTCTGTGTCATAATAAAGACCCAGGAGGTTTTGTGTGTACTGTATGTGTGTCAAAATTTGGTAACCCACGGTTCCCATTAGGGTTCATTAGACAATACAGTATTGCAGGCTCTTATGTGGGGGGAAGGCTACAGCTTGTGGGCAGATCTTACCACAATGTCATTAACATTTGGCCAAATATTGGCTAAATGTAGCCTAGAAATCTAAACGCACCCTAGTGGCAGCAAATGTAATTTGAAGCCAGGGTCAGTCTAGCAACTCTCCGCTGGCTTGCGAGCCTGAAAAAACAAATTCTGGTCAGGCCAATCACATCGTGTATAAAGTCGGTGGGAGGACAGGGTAGCGACGGTTCCACGTGAATTCCCTGCTACTTAAAAACAAAGAAGATGGCTGCTGCTGCCGACCAAATAAGGTAGCACCATCCTATTGTGTGCAGAGGGAATTTGAAAGACAACTGTAACTCTGCAACATTGTTTTAGCCTGTGGGCTTTTGCACATCATGCAGGAAATATATAGAGACCTCCCACTCGACCTGCTACTGACGAGTGGAGTGTGCCTCTGGTTAATTAAGACAAGGTGTTTAATTTTAGCTCATGAGACCCTATTAGTTGTCCACTTTGGTATTAGGAAGACTCAGGCTAAAGTCATTCTCAGGTGGTTTCTTCAGCTCATCATCCACAGTTCCAGGGAGTAGAGCTGGACAATATATCAATATTATATTGATATCCTGATGTGAGACTAGATATTGTCTTAGACTTTTGATATTGTAACATCATAATATGGCGTGAACATTGTCTTTTCCTGGTTTTAAAGGCTGCATTACATTAAAGTGATGTCATTTTCTGAACCTATCAGACAATTGTAACTGTTCTATTATTTGCCTTTACCCACTTAGTCATTATATCCACATTACCGATGATTATTTATCAAAATTCTCATTGTTTAAATATTTTGTGAAAGCACCAATAGTCAACAAAACAATATCAGTGAGGTATCAATATCAAGGTATTTGGTAAAAAATATTTTGATATATGATTTTCTCTATATCGCTAAGCCCTACCAGGGAGTACTCAAACCGGCTCATTAGACATTAAAAACTATGATAAAGTCATATTGTGTTTAATTTCCTGGGAACTGTGATGTTGCTCTTCCCTTTTTGCTTTTTGTCATGAGAGACTCTGTGAGGGAATCCACAGGTTCCTTTGGAGCTTTTGTTTCGGAATAATTTTAGTGTGTTTGAAATGATAATTTTCGGGTTCATAATTGTATTTAGAGGTTTTATTAGAACAGGTTTACTTGGCTTAATTAAAAAAATACCATATTTTTGTTGTACTGCACATTGCTGCTGCTCCTCTTTCACCCTGTGTGTTGAGCTCTCTTTTAGTTACAGAGTGAGACATCTCACTTCTGTTCCGTCTTTGTTGGGAGTCACACATGCTCAGTACCTAGGTCAGAACTACAAGCCAGTCAGGAGCAGAGTATGAGGGCGTGCCCCGCTAGCAGCTATAATAGCATTATAACGTGTGTTACATAGTGACGTATGTTTGTTACGTAAATAAAGGCTGGACTACAATAGAGCTGTTTGGAGCAGTTTGGGAA
>NC_045744.1:30562024-30562684 GCF_008692095.1 Etheostoma spectabile
TTTTCTGTTGGAGATGGTAAGTCCCTTTGGGGTGGACTTTGGGCTTCTTCAACCATGACATGCACCAAAAAGATATATCCCAATACATGAAAGGGAAAAAGCCAAAAAGCATAAGATGGGCACTTTAAGTAACAGCTGCTATAATCTGAGCCAGTACCAATTACATCAAATTTTTGTTAATTTTATTTATACTATCAAAACACAACAAATAAGAGTTATCTCAAGAAACTTTACTTTAGGTCAAGACCGCACTCTATAATTTACAACGACCGAACAATTCCAATAATTACTTAACAAAATAGGACCCCAATTATAGTCACAATAAAAATAATGGAACTATGACTAGAAATAGTATTTGTAGTAGATCATGGCGTAGCAGGGCACTGAGTAGGACCACAATTTAGGTGCCACAATAATCCAAGCAAAACTGCGAGGCTAGAAAACATGAAGACATAAGGAAGAAACTCCTCAGAGCTAAGTAAGTAACAAGCATCAAAGGAAGTTCCCCGGCAGTCTAAAACTATGACA
Organism: Etheostoma spectabile; assembly: GCF_008692095.1. NCBI lineage: Eukaryota > Metazoa > Chordata > Actinopteri > Perciformes > Percidae > Etheostoma > Etheostoma spectabile. The sequence goes on from NC_045744.1 coordinate 30,562,553, forward strand.
GCATAACTAAGAGCAGGTCCAAGACTAACCAGAGCCAGCTCTATAAGGGTTGGTAGATGAATCTGACGACTATATAAAGAGAAGCAGAGAATTAAATGTAAATGTAAATGTGCTGTATTTATATAGCGCTTT
>NC_045744.1:30562694-30562905 GCF_008692095.1 Etheostoma spectabile
ACGACTACTCATAGCGCTTTTACATCATACAGGATACATTCACCATTCACACACATTCATACGCTGAGGTCGAGGCTGCCATACAAGGTGTCACCTGCTCATCAGATAAACACTCACACAGATTCACACTCCGATGCGGAGCACCAGGGGCAATGGGGTTCAGTGTGTTGCCCAAGGACACTTCGACGTGGGACTGCAGGGCCAGGGATCG
>NC_045744.1:30562915-30563351 GCF_008692095.1 Etheostoma spectabile
CTTCCAATTGGCAGGCAACCGCTCTACCACTGAGCCACAGCCAAAATACAGACTCAAAATACGGCCCAATGAACACAGATGTTCTGACGTTGATCTGATATGTTTTAATCGTGCGCCAGCATTGATATATAAATAACGGTGCCAAAAATATGCCATGAGCAGTGTCCAAAAATGTTTTTTTCATTTTGCCACATCAAACTCGCTTTATAGGGGGTGGGAAGTAATGAATGAGTGTGGGATTTTGGACACAGCCCAGGTCCTTGCTTCAATTCCAGTGTGTCTGTTCTAAATCTCATTTTGTGATTCGTAAAAGTTTTGAAGAAGGTAGGTGACCAAAACGTGGGATGTGATCGGCACTCCTGAGGGTAGCTATCTTGCTGGATGATCAATTACCACATGTACCATGACATGGTGCTCTTTGGATGCTTTTACATAG
>NC_045744.1:30563361-30563438 GCF_008692095.1 Etheostoma spectabile
TCCCCTAATATCATATCTGAAGTCTCTTTCCCAAAATTGAGCCTTGGTGCAGAATTACAGCCACAAGAGCCAGTCCC
>NC_045744.1:30563448-30564445 GCF_008692095.1 Etheostoma spectabile
ATGAGCTTTCCTTAGTATGTGCCATTTCTTAGTGTTTGCTGTGCATTTGCTATCACCGTTAATGTGTTACATTAATGTAAACCTAAATGCTTTAATGCTGGTACAAATTGCAATAAATAATACGGTAGATAAATCACAAGCTAACGTTACGCTAACTGAACCTATCATTTAACATTAGGTTGTCAGCTGTTTTTTTGCCATTTGTGTTTGTAATGTTTAATGTCCGGTGGCATTTTCATCTCTTTTTTACATGACGTTACTGTATATGCGTAACGTTAGCAGAGATTTAGAAATGTGTGTTTATCAGTTGTAGCTGAGGATGGGACGTAAATCTGCACCTTGTTTACTCTACTAGCAACGTTAAATGTCAGTAGTAGATTCCCACGTAAAAAGTATAACGTAACGTTACGTTATAGCATTCATAATGGTAAACATTTTTTTCTTGTGTTTGCTGTCTTCTAACAAAGACTAAGGAACAAGCGGAGGCAGTCACTGAGTATGGAAGCCAAAGCAGCAAGTTTGCCTTGGTTTGTCAACATGGATGAGGCATTAGAATCAATTTATAATTTATTGATTCCCAGAGAGGAAATTACAATTTACACTCTATTTGTTAGTAATCCCTACACACAGGCCTGAATTACACACACAGGTCAGGTCAGGTCCTATTCATGCACAAATGGAGAGATGTCAGACTGAGTGGGCTGCCAGTGCTGGACCAACCTGAGCAGTTGGGGGGGGGGTACGATGCCTTGCTCAAGGGCACCTGGCAGTGCCCAGGAGGTGAAGTGGCACCTCTACTTTGGTTCGTACGTCGACCCTCCGGTTCCCAACCCAACACTCCACGGACTGAGCTACTGCCACCCCAAAAGACAAGTGAGCAGGGAGACAGAGGCCAAAGAGAGTTGTAGATAGATAGATAGATAATTTGTTATATTAGATATTGCCATTCAAAAAAAAAAGCATTAAATTAACTGCTTTGTCTGTGTCTTTAAGTTTT
>NC_045744.1:30564455-30565647 GCF_008692095.1 Etheostoma spectabile
TATAATATAAACTGTTTTTCAATGTCTAATTTTCCATCAAATTATGACCTGGACACAGGAAGCTTCTAACTGAATAATTAAATTCAGATGCTACCTGTTTTAATAGTAACTCTTTAGGTATACAAGCTCTAAAAAGACATTAACGATATGTGTATCTTCATTATAACATTTATTCAAACATTCAAAAAGTAAATTCAACATGAAGCGGCGATCAGACACAGCTGCCGCTGATGGTGTTGCTTTCAGACTGCAGACAGAAGGAGAAAGCTTTAGGTTGGTCCAGTAGTTATCCAACCTGTCCTGGTAACATTAGGTTAGTCCAGTAGTTAGTCCACTAGTTATCCAACCTGTCCTGGTAACATTAGGTTAGTCCAGTAGTTATCCAACCTGTCCTGGTAACATTAGGTTAGTCCAGTAGTTAGTCCAGTAGTTATCCAACCTGTCCTGGTAACATTAGGTTAGTCCAGTAGTTATCCAACCTGTCCTGGTAACATTAGGTTAGTCCAGTAGTTTTTCCAACCTGTCCTGGTAACATTAGGTTAGTCCAGTAGTTATCCAACCTGTCTTGTTAACATTAGGTTAGTCCCGTAGTTATCCAACTTGTCCTGGTAACATTAGGTTAGTCAAGTAGTTATCCAACCTGTCCTGGTAACATTAGGCTAGTCCAGTAGTTATCCAACCTGTCCTGTTAACATTAGGTTAGTCCCGTAGTTATCCAACCTGTCCTGGTAACATTAGGTTAGTCTAGTAGTTATCCAACCTGTCCTAGTAACATTAGGCTAGTCCAGTAGTTATTCAACCTATCATGGTAACATCACAATTGTATATTTAAGCATACCATAACATAAAGGAACCTTATGTAACTGTAGTGGTGTACTTTCTTCGTCATGGTCTTAACTGACAACTGTTGACCATTTAACACACTAACACCTACCTTTACTGTGTTAGTGGGCGTTTATCAATGGTGTTGTTATGACTTTTCATATGTTGGTTGAAGCGTGTGTGTCTACAGTACTATTTAACCTTCATGTGGTAGCTCATTAGCTGGTATCGTTTACCTTGTAGTGGCTGATCATATTTTGCATTTGTTTGAACAATGAGCTAATGTTACATGTATGCAGTAAATTACAAGCTTATGTAAACTGTTAGCTACTGTGAGCTTAATGTAATTAAGATTAATTAATGCAATTCT
>NC_045744.1:30565657-30567091 GCF_008692095.1 Etheostoma spectabile
CAGTAAGTGTTATGACAACTACAAACATGAACTCTTGAGTTTTTGATTTACTGACGAGGTATAAATAAGAGATAATGACTGTTGCTTCCTTCATAGCCTAATAGTGTCGGTAATATTACCTACCATCGCATGTTGCCGACAGTAGATTCTCCTCCTGCAAGCAGACTGACGCTGATTCACATTCTCTATCGCAACAAAAAATTGAACAGCACAGTTCCACAACCAGTTCCACAACCATTTCATCCAGTGTTTTGAAATGCAATGTACACAAATGACGTGCACTTGCTAGCCTGTTCCATTTATGCATTGTCCAAATGCAACAGAGGAGCCTAGCCTCTGAAGGACCTAACGTGGAAGGACCAGTCCCACCAAAGAAGGATCCTTGACTTTGAGAAATGTTGTCTATTTATTGATCTATCTCTGCCATTTGAACAGCTGAGTTGCAGCGACACCATCAGCTTGTTTGAGTTGAGCTGAGTTGAGGATTTTAAAATGAATGCGCTGTCGATATCTTCTATAACAGATGCAATGTCGGAATCTACACATTTTGATGCTCCAGTGGCAGCCACCTTTCAAAATCAACCCAAGCGCTTCTTGGTTCACTGTTACTGTTAATCATCTGTCAATCATCGTATAAAGCCCGCCCTGACAATTTCATTGGTCCGAACAGCTCTTGTTTGAGCATAGTTGCTCCACAATGGTTTCAAGTCCAGACCAAACTTCCCCACTTTAAATGTTGTGGGCCTGGCTAAGTTTGGCTGGCATACAGGCTAATTAACAATAAACGCATCAAATTTACCACTGCAGTCAGCTGCTGAGATGCTGCTACTGAAATTTTGGAAAACACTGCTCTATATCTTACTTTAATGCACTTCTGTTGGGTAACATAGCTATCATGGACAGAATAGATTGGTATAATTTGAAACACAGGCATGATCCCTTTATATTATCATGACCCAATCGACTTTATAATATAAAGTCTACGGAGCCCACTTTCATACACATCAAATAAGAACAGCTGATTTCAGGCCAGGGAATGGTTCAGTTAGGGCTACAGAATGAATCAAATTTTAATCACGATCATGATTTGGGCTTCCCACGAACAAATTTGCGTGATTGAGCGATATTTGAAATGCGTCATTTCATAGAACGTTCCGTTTTTTTATTTTGCAAAGCCAATCTACCGCTCCGTAAACCACAATCTGATCATGTGCCAGTCAGCGTTGTTCCCTGCACCGCGCAGCTTAATTGCTAGATAGAGACGGTCACAGGGGACAGAGTAACGTGAGGGAAATTCTACAACAGATTGCAGTTTTAGTAAACGCAATATTTTGTCTTGTCTGTGTTGATTGTCAGACAACATCAGTGACCAGTGCTAATTTATGTCTGTTAGCTCACAGGGCTCTAGGGTGCTAGTTAGTGTCTGTTAGCTCA
>NC_045744.1:30567101-30567294 GCF_008692095.1 Etheostoma spectabile
GGGTGCTAGTTAGTGTCTATTAGCTCACAGGGCTCTAGGGTGCTAGTTAGTATCTATTAGCTCACAGGGCTCTTGGGTGCTAGTTAGTAGGGATGGGCGAGTACAGCATTATCTGTATCTGTATCTGTTTACCACGGGCAGCTGTGGCTCAGTGGTAGAGCGGTTGCCTGCCAATCGGAAGGTTGGTGGTTCG
>NC_045744.1:30567319-30573671 GCF_008692095.1 Etheostoma spectabile
GGTGTGTGGTCGATCCCTGGCCCTGCAGTCCCACATCGAAGTGTCCTTGGGCAAGACACTGAACCCCGAGTTTCCCTGGTGCTGCGCATCGGAGTGTGACTGCGTGTGAGTGTTTATTGAGAGAGGTGGACCTTGTACGGCCCTCGGCCACAGTGTGAATGTGTGTGAATGGTGAATGTATCTGTGATGTAAAAGCGCTTTGAGCAGTTGTTAAGACTGGAAAAGCACTATATAAAAACAGCACATTTACATTATATCTGTAGCCGTACTCGGACTGGGCCTAAACCGGAAGTGTTCAGATTTTACCCGGAAGTGGGTCGGGTTCTCTGAAATGTGCGGGGCTTTAACCGGTATGTTATTTAAGCATGCTTGTATGAGTTGATCAAAAATTGTTATATTTATTGCTGATTTGAAAACTATTTACATGACGCATCAGCTTCAGATCAATGTGTGTATGGTAACAACAAACTATATACAGAACGTTTTGCAACAATGAATACAACACAAGCGGTTGCAATTATGAAGTAAAATGTAATGAACAAGAGTTCATACTCAATATAACTTTCTTTTTGTGTGTTTTTTTTGGGGGGGTTCTTTTTATTTTTTTTATTTCCACACCAGGTATATGTGTGTGTGTGTGGTGTGTGGTGTGTGTGTGTGTGATAAGAGAGAGGACACAGAGGAGAGGGGCGGGGGGCAGCTGACAGTAAAAAATTCGATGGCAGAGGACACAACGGGAGTCACATTGAACCAAGCGCATATCTGAAACCCAGTTACCAGAAATTACTGGTTATATGTATGTAAGTACTACAAAAACACGTTCACCGAAATCTACTGGTTACTATGTAAGTACTAACAACCCACGTTCACCAGAACATACTGGTTACTAGTAAGTACTACAAACCCAGTTCACCAGAAATCTACTGGTTACTATAAGTATCACAAACCCACGTTTACCAGAAATTACTGGTTACTAAGTCTGTAAGTACTACAAACCCCAGTTCACCAGAAATCTACTGGTTACTTTGTAAGTACTACAAACCCACGTTTACCAGAAATCACTGGTTACTAAGTCTGTAAGTACTAAAAAACCAAGTTAAAAACAGTTGAGTTTTATTCAACCGAGCAGGATATTGACTCATATTATCGATAATACTTGTACTCGGCAAAAGTGCTTTATCCGTACGGATACTTGTTTCAGCGGTACTCGGATCACCCTACTAGTTAGTGTCTGTTAGCCACGGGCTCTAGGGTGCTAGTTAGCGTCTGTTAGCTCAAAGGCTCTAGGGTGCTAGTTAATGTCTGTAGCTCACAGGGCTCTAGGGTGCAAAACATTTTTCCTAGGTCGCACCGGGCACCTAATGTCCTTGCAACCGCTGGCTCTCACAACAAAACAATGTTGTTATATGGATATGGTTAATGGGGTGACAGACCCATTTCTCTGTAAAGCCATGCTGTGTTTAGACTCTCCTCTAATCTCTCTCCTCTTACTCTCCACGCAGCACCGCCCCATTAAAACCCCGCCCCATTAACTCACATCAGGCCCTGCTTTTGCTACATGATAGCCGGTGCTTTCATTCCAGGACCAGTCATGGACCTGTCTGGGACTCCAATACTGGCCCCAAACATGACATGTTACACACAATGGCAAAGATTTGTACAGCGCTAAAAAGAATCAGACTAGAGAGGAAGGCAAGGTCGGTAAAACATTACACCGGTAAACTACATTACCAACTTTGAAAAAACACTAAAGTAAACAAAGTAAAAGTGAATCTATAATATACACTAGTCTTTTATGACAGTTTGGAAGTGAAATGGGCTGATAGGGAGCCAGATGAGATAAAGCTTAGATATGGTGGTCAAGACAAACACTCTCATTAATGATAGATAAAAGCAACATACTTGGGTAAACACAACAAATCTCGTTTTAGCCTATGTCACTTGATGGTTGCTTGCAATTTATTTTCCTTATAACTGAAATGTGATATAACACCAGTTTCTTGCGTCATATTTGACAAACTGTTATAAAGTCTCCAGGTGTTGTGGAGTTCTACTGCATATGTTGAAAAGTGTCTCCAGAAGGAGCTTGGTGACATCTGATATAAGTGATCTGGTCTCAAGATAAATTGGAAATCAAAGATAATTTCATTGGCAATGAAACATCTCTACATGAGGACTGAATCTGTGAAAATCTGAGTTGACAGGATCATACATCTTTAGTGTAGAAGAAAGGCCACCTTCCTCTCTTTGCTCCCAGCAGAGCTTTAGCCATCTGGGCCACGCTGTTCTCTTGGGTGTGAGGTCCATACAGAGCGGCAAGTGCAGGGTTCTGCATGATCTCAGCCCTGTGTAACCACACATCCACAGAACGCGTATTACGAAAAATAATGGCACAGTTCTCCACCTGTGCATTGGCAATGACAAACTTTCGATCTGTGTAGGAAGAGAATAGGAAGAAAGGAAGATTAGGGAAGGGACTTTGTATTTGAATGCGTTTTCTTAATATGCTGTGGTTTTCTTAATGTGTTGGCCTCTTAGCATACAGGACAAATTTGCAAATGCCCAAAAAATGTCAGAACAGATCATCATTTAGAACATCATGTTCTAAATAGTGCAGTCAAAATGCGTTATTATAATTTCTTTGGCTGAATTAACTAAAATTGTTTACGATTGCAAGAGGCACCACTTGTTCCCGGACCCTTGCCTGCCTGGGTTGTTAAAGAACTATGACAACATTAGGACTGTATGTTTTAATTGTTCTAAACCTTTCACTTTCCAAGGAGTTTTTTCCGGCTTGCTTCAAATTTGCAAGTGGTTAAACCATTATTGAAGAAACCAATTTGGATATTAACTTGTTGGAAAATTATAGACCTGTCTCAAATTTGGCCTTCTATCAAAGTCTTTGAGAAAGTCGTCTCGAATCAGCTTTTAAATATTTCTCATGTAATAATCTTTTTGAGTTGCTGCAGTCTGCCTTTCGAGCAAAACATTCTACTGAAACAGCTCTCACAAAGGTGGTAAATGATCTGCTAGGCGCTGACTCAGATTTAACTATCTGTCCTTTTGTTAATGGATCTTAGTGAAGCTTTTGACATGTGGACCACTGTATTTTATTGGATAGAATCGAGAATTACTTTGGCATCTCTGGCCAGGTGTTAAGTGGTAGAATCCTACCTTTCAGTGTGTGTTTTATAGAACACATTTTACGATCCTTCTCCACTTCAGCATGGGATTCCACAGGGTTCAGTCCTGGTCCCTGTTGTTTTCATTATATTTAGCTCCACTGGTCAGATCATAGTTCTTTTGGGATTGTTTTCATTGCTATGCTGATGATGTCAAATATATATGCCAGTTATTGCAGGAAATTCATACGATTTTGTAGCTGTCGCTCTTGCTGGCTGTGTGAGAAGCTGGTCATCAGCAAACTTCCTGTATCAATTCAGCCAAAACTGAGATAGCTATAGGACCACCTAGATTAAGTAATTTTATGACAATTTCACTCTGTCCATTGATGACTTGATCATTAAGTGCGGAAGAGTGAAGAATCTTGGGATAGTTTTTGATCGGTCACTTTCTTTGACTTGCATATTAAGGAGGGTGACAAAGTTGCCTTCTTATCTCCGAAGAATTGCAAAGATCAGATCAGTATTGTCCCTTAAGATGCCGAGGCCCTTATTCATGTCTTTGTTACATCTAGACTAGATTATTGTAATGTACTGTTCTCGGGGCTGCCTAAGAAAGTCTGCGAGGTCTACAGATGGTCCAGAATGCTGCAGCACGTATTCTTACGGATCATCGAATACTACACTAACTCCTGTGTTGGCCTCACTTCACTGGCTCCCTATCAGGTTAGAGCAGATTTTAAGGTCTTACTTTTAACTTACAAAATAGTGAATGGCCTTGACCAGTATATTTGTCTGAATCTGTTAAACTCTTATGTGCTTCTCGGTTGCTGCGTCTTACAGTCAGGATTGCTGACTATACCAAAAGTCAGAAAGAAACGGTTGGGGAGCGAGCCTTCTCGTTTCGTGCGCCAACATTATGGAACAGTCTTCCAGTAGATATCAGACTGGCATGTTCAATTGGGGTCTTTAAATCAAAGCTTAAGACTTACTTATTCCCCGTTGCGTATGAGTATTATTGCTCAGGGTTCAGTCCTTGGTCCCCTATAAGTAATAAATAATAAGTAAATAAGTAAATAAAACTAAACAAATACATCAAAGATAACTTTATCTTGATGTATTTGTTTAGTGTTTATTTACTTTTACTGTCTTGTTTTTAAATTTTCGTACTGTTTGCATTAAAGTGTATTCTTGCTGTAAAGCACTTGATGGAAAGCGCTCTATAAATAAATGTATTATTATTATTATTAACGCCATAAACACAAACCCATTAACGCGTTAATTTGTTTATCGCCAGATTAACGTGTTTTTTGGCCTAGCAAACTTTGTAGTTTTTTTCTAGTAATGTTAGAAAACTACAACACTTTAACTAGACAGAACAAAAACAACAGGCACGGCACACACATGTTTGGCCAAAGAGTAGTAACGTTAATTTTGAGTGGATGACGGTGTGAGATGCCGAAATGGATGCCATAAGATTCTGAATGGAAGCTTTACTTTTTAAAAGTTGGCAAATGGTTCCATTGACCAGATAAAAGTTGTGTGGTGTTTTGTTGTTGCGAACTGAGACTATCATCGCAGCACGTCCAGTCAGAAATCCAATTGTACCCCCGTCAAAGTATTTTTATTTTTATTAATGGACAGTTACATTGAGTAAGAGATTATTTACTGAAAACTACAGTAGGCTATATGTTGTTTTCAATAAAAAGCATTTGCACAAAGCAAGCCAATCCCACTTTTCCATGTTGATAAGAGCATTAAATGAGAAAAATAATGAGACAAAATATTAAGGGACATTTAGAATAGTAAAAATGTGCGATTAAATATTTTATGTTTGGAAGTCCTTGGGCAAGACACTGAACCCCGAGTTTCCCCTGGTGCTGCGCATCGGAGTGTGACTGCGTGTGAGTGTTTATCTGATGAGCAGGTGGCACCTTGTACGGCATCCTCGGCCACAGTGTATGAATGTGTGTGAATGGTGAATGTATCCTGTATGATGTAAAAGCGCTTTGAGCAGTTGTTAAGACTGGAAAAGCACTATATAAATACAGCACATTTACATGAATTATCTGTAGCCGTACTCGGACTGGGCCTAAACCGGAAGTGTTCAGATTTAACCCGGAAGTGGGTCGGGTTCTCTTGAAATGTGCGGGGCTTTAACCGGTATGTTATTTAAGCATGCAATTGATATGAGTTGATCAAAAATTGTTATATTTATTGCTGATTTGAAAACTATTTACATGACAGCATCAAGCTTCAGATCAATGGTGTTGTCATGGTAACAAACAAACTATATACAGAACGTTTTGCAACAATGAATACAACACAAGCGGTTGCAATTATGAAGTAAAATGTAATGAACAAGAGTTTTCATACTCAATATAACTTTCTTTTTGTGTGATTTTTTTTTGGGGGGGTTCTTTTTTATTTTTTTTATTTCCACACCAGGTATATGTGTGTGTGTGTGTGTGTGGTTGTGTGTGTGTGTGTGAGTAAGAGAGAGACACAGAGAGAGAGGGGGCGGGGGGCAGCTGACAGTAAAAAATCTCCGATGGCAGAGACACAACGGGAGTCACATTTGAACCAAGCAGCATATCTGAAACCCACGTTCACCAGAAATCTACTGGTTACTATGTATGTAAGTACTACAAACCCCACGTTCACCAGAAATCTACTGGTTACTATGTAAGTACTACAAACCCCACGTTCACCAGAAATCTCCTGGTTACTATGTAAGTCCTACAAACCCCACGTTCACCAGAAATCTACTGGTTACTATGTAAGTACTACAAACCCCACTTTTACCAGAAATCTACTGGTTACTAAGTCTGTAGTCTACAAACCCCACGTTTACCAGAAATCTACTGGTTACTAAGTCTGTAAGTACTACAAACCCCCACGTTTTCACCGAATCTACTGGTTACTTTGTAATTACTACAAACCCACGTTTACCAGAAATACTGGTTACTAAGTCTGTAAGTACTACAAACCAGTTAAAAACGTTGATTATTCAATCCGAGCACGGATATTGATCATATTACTCGATAACTTTGTACTCGGCAAAAGTGCTTTCCGTACCGGATACTTGTTTCAGCCGGATACTCGGATCACCCCTACTAGTTAGTGTCTGTTAGCTCACAGGGCTCTAGGGTGCTAGTTAGCGTCTGTTAGCTCAAAGTGCTCTAGGGTGCTAGTTAATGTCTGTTAGCTCACAGGGCTCTAGGGTGCAA
>NC_045744.1:30573681-30575212 GCF_008692095.1 Etheostoma spectabile
TTCCTAGGTCGCACCGGTGCACCTAATGTCCTTGCAACCGCTGGCTCTCCACAAACAAAACAATGTTGTTTATATGGATATGGTTTAATGTTGTGTTACATGACCCATTTCTTCTGTAAAGCCATGCCTGTGTTTAGATCTCTCCTCTAATCTCTCTCCTCTTACTCTCCACGCAGCACCGCCCCCATTAAAACCCCGCCCCCATTAACTCACATACGGCCCTGCTTTTGCTACATGATAGCCGGTGCTTTCATTCCAGGGCACAGTCATGGACCTGTCTGGGACTCCAATACTGGCCCCAAACATGACATGTTACAACAATGGCAAAGATTTTGTACAGCGCTAATAAAAGAATCAAGACTAGAGAGGAAGGCAAGAGGTCGGTAAACCATTACCACCGGTAAACTACATTACCAACTTTGAAAAAACAACTAAAGTAAACTAAAGTAAAAGTGAATCATATAATAATATACAATAGTCTTTTATGACAGTTTGGAAGTGAAATGGGCTGATAGGGAGCCAGATGAGATAAAGCTTAGATATGGTGGTCAATGACAAACAATCTCATTAATGATAGATAAAAAGCAACATACTTGGGTAAACACAACAAACTCTTGTTTTAGCCTTATGTCACTTGATGGTTGCCTTGCCAATTTATTTTCCTTTATAACTGAAATGTGATATAACACCAGTTTCTTGCGCTTAATATTTGACAGAACTGTATAAAGTCTCCAGGTGTTGTGGAGTTCTACTGCATATGTTGAAAAGTGTCTCCAGAAGGAGCTGTGTGACATCTGATAATTAAAGTGATCTGGTCTCAAGATAAATTGGAAATCAAAGATAAATTTCATTGGACAATGAAAAACATCTCTACATGAGGACTGAATCTGTGAAAATCTGAGTTGACAGGATCATACCATCTTTAGTGTAGAGAGAAAGCTCCACCTTCCTCTCTTCTGCTCCCAGCAGAGCTTTAGCCATCTGGGCCACCGCTGTTCTCTTGGTGTGAGGTCCATACAGGAAGCTGCAAGTGCAGGGCTTCTGCATGATCTCAGCCCTGGTGTAACCACACATCCCACAGAACGCGTCATTACAGAAAATAATGGCACAGTTCTCCACCTGTGCATTGGCAATGACAAACTTTCGATCTGTGTAGGAAGAGAATAGAGAAGAAAGGAGAGATTAGGGAAGGGACAATTTGTATTTGAATGCGTTTTCTTAATATGCTGTGTTTTCTTAATGTGTTGGCCTCTTAGCATTACAGGACAAATTTGCAAATGCCCAAAAAAATGTCAGAACAGATCATCATTTAGAACATCATGTTCTAAATAGTGCAGTCAGTTAAATGCGTTATTATAATTTCTTTGGCTGAATTAACTAAAATTGTTACGATTGCAAGAGGCACCACTTGTTCCCTGGATCCCTTGCCTGCCTGGGTTGTTAAAGAACTATGACCAACATTAGGACTGTATGTTTTAATTGTTCTAAACCTTTCACTTTCCACAGGAGTTTTTCCGGCTTGCTTCAAATT
>NC_045744.1:30575222-30575397 GCF_008692095.1 Etheostoma spectabile
AACCATTATTGAAGAAACCAAATTTGGATATTAACTTGTTGGAAAATTATAGACCTGTCTCAAATTTGGCCTTCCTATCCAAAGTCTTTGAGAAAGTCGTCTCGAATCAGCTTTTAAAATATTTCTCATGTAATAATCTTTTTGAGTTGCTGCAGTCTGCCTTTCGAGCAAAACA
>NC_045744.1:30575407-30575761 GCF_008692095.1 Etheostoma spectabile
AAACAGCTCTCACAAAGGTGGTAAATGATCTGCTACTGGCTGCTGACTCAGATTTAACATCTGTCCTTTTGTTAATGGATCTTAGTGAAGCTTTTGACATTGTGGACCACTGTATTTTATTGGATAGAATCGAGAATTACTTTGGCATCTCTGGCCAGGTGCTTAAGTGGTTAAGATCCTACCTTTCAGTGTGTGTTTTATAGCAACACATTTTACGATCCTTCTCCACTTCAGCATGGGATTCCACAGGGTTCAGTCCTTGGTCCCCTGTTGTTTTCATTATATTTAGCTCCACTTGGTCAGATCATACGTTCTTTTGGGATTGCTTTTCATTGCTATGCTGATGATGTCCAA
>NC_045744.1:30575771-30576291 GCF_008692095.1 Etheostoma spectabile
CAGTTATTGCAGGAAATTCATCCGATTTTGTTAAGCTGTCGACTTGCTTGGCTGCTGTGAGAAGCTGGTCATCAGCAAACTTCCTGCTACTCAATTCAGCCAAAACTGAGATGATAGCTATAGGACCACCTAGATTAAGTAATTTTTATGACATTTTTCACTCTGTCCATTGATGACTTGATCATTAAGTGAAAGGACAGTGAAGATCTTGGATAGTTTTGATCGGTCACTTTCATTTGACTTGCATATTAAGGAGGTGACAAAGTTGCCTTCTTTCATCTCCGAAGAATTGCAAAGATCATTCAGTATTGTCCCTTAAAGATGCCGAGGCCCTTATTCATGTCTTTGTTACATCTAGACTAGATTATTGTAATGTACTGTTCTCGGGGCTGCCTAAGAAAAGTCTGCGAGGTCTACAGATGGTCCAGAATGCTGCAGCACGTATTCTTACTGGATCATCGAAATACATACACATAACTCCTGTGTTGGCCTCACTTCACTGGCTCCCTATCCAGGTTAG
>NC_045744.1:30576301-30576472 GCF_008692095.1 Etheostoma spectabile
AAGGTCTTACTTTTAACTTACAAAATAGTGAATGGCCTTGCACCAGTATATTTGTCTGATCTGTTAAACTCTTATGTGCCTTCTCGGTTGCTGCGCTCTTACAGGTCAGGATTGCTGACTATACCAAAAGTCAGAAAGAAAACGGTTGGGGAGCGAGCCTTCTCGTTTCGT
>NC_045744.1:30576482-30576771 GCF_008692095.1 Etheostoma spectabile
TATGGAACAGTCTTCCAGTAGATATCAGACTGGCATGTTCAATTGGGGTCTTTAAATCAAAGCTTAAGACTTACTTATTCACCGTTGCGTATGAGTATTAATTGCTCAGGGTTCAGTCCTTGGTCCCCTATTAAGTAAATAAATAATAAGTAAATAAGTAAATAACACTAAACAAATACATCAAAGATAACTTTATCTTTGATGTATTTGTTTAGTGTTATTTACTTTTACTGTCTTGTTTTTAAATTTTCGTACTGTTTGCATTTAAAGTGTATTCTTGCTGTAAAGC
>NC_045744.1:30576781-30586626 GCF_008692095.1 Etheostoma spectabile
TTTGATGGAAAGCGCTCTATAAATAAATGTATTATTATTATTATTAACGCCATAAACACAAACCCATTTAACAGCGTTAATTTGTTTATCGCCAGATTAACGTTCTTTTTGGCCTAGCAAACTTTGTAGTTTTTTTCTAGTAATGTTAGAAAAACTACAACACTTTAACTAGACCAGAAACAAAACAACAGGCACGCCGCACACACATGTTTGGGCCAAAGAGTAGTAACGTTAATTTTTGAGTGGATGACGAGTGTGAGATGCCGAAATGGATGCCATAAGATTCTGAATGGAAGCTTTACTTTTTAAAAGTTGGCAAATGGTTCCATTGACCAGATAAAAGTTGTGTGTGTTTTGTTGTTGCGAACTGAGCTATCATCGCAGCACGTCCAGTCAGAAATACCAATTGATACCCCCCCGTCAAAGTATTTTTATTTTTAATTAATGGACAGTTACATTGAGTAAGAGATTATTTACTGAAAACTACAGTAGGCTATATGTTGTTTTCAATAAAAAAGCATTTGCACAAAGCAAGCCAATCCACTTTTCCATGTTGATAAGAGCATTAAAATGAGAAAAAATAATGAGACAAAAATAAATTAAGGGACATTTAGAATAGATAAAAATGTGCGATTAAATATTTTAATTGTTTGGCAGTACTAGTTCTAAACCTAACTCACAGGCTAAAGTCCAAGTGAACAGCTGTTCATATTGTAAATTGAAAAGGCATTTTACAGTATCCTATTATTACTGTAAATGAGAGAAACAGCTGATTGAAGATCAATCACAACTGATTCCCATCTAGGAAACACTCAGGGGTTGTTCTTTCAATTGCATGACCATCTTTTTTTTACAGTATTCCTTGTTATGGGGTTGCAGGGGAAGGAGGGTCCAAGCAAAAAAAACACCAAAATGAGTATCCAGTGAAAAAACAAAGCCGGAGCGCAAGGGCTGGAAAAACTCACGGGCAAAGCATACTCCAGGGAAAACGTCCAAGGGAGAAGTACACAGGCATGCGGGAACACAGGGAACATCCACAGGAACACACACAAACTCGCAGAACAGGCTGTCAAGACAAACTAGAATGCTTTGACAAGAGACAAAGGGGTTAAATACAAGAGGTAACGAAGTAATGGGGAACAGGTGAGACGTCAGGTGAATCACATTAGGGCGGGGCAGGACAATCAGACAAACACAAAGCAAATCCAGACAAGACAAGACAAGACAAGAAACCATACTACCAAAACAAAACAGGAAGTAGAACAGACAGACACACAGGGGAACACAAGACAGGACTAACAACACAAGACTGGGGGGAGAATTAACAAAAACATAAGGAAGGCCAAAATAATCCCAAAACACCAAACCACAACAGCACCCCCACCCCCCAAAGACAGATCCCAGAGGTCAAAAAACAAATCACAAAGAACCAAAAACAACCCAGAGAGGGCGAAATATATACGGGAGAGAGGGGAACCGGGGACTGGGGGAACCAGGGCACAGGGAAGCAAGGACAGGAGGGCACTAGGGACAAAAATAGAGGGAGCTAGAACAGGAAACCAGGGGAAAAAACAAGAAAAGGAACAAGGAGGGAACAAGAGAGGGACTGGGAAGGAGGGAGCGAGAGAGGGACCGGGAAGGAGGAGCTAAGAGTGGGGACGAAAGGAGGAGCCGAGGGAGTGGACAAAAGGAGGAGACGAAGGAGGGGACGAGAGAAGGAGACGAAGGAGGGGACGAGAGAAGAAGGAGGGGACGAGAGAAGGAGACGACGAAGGGGACAAGAAAAAGAGACAACGAAGGGGACGAGAGAAGGAGACGACGAAGGGGACGAGACAAAAGAAGAAACATGACAAGAGAGGAGACAAGACGAGAGAGGAGGGGAGACGAAAGAGACGACGAGGGAGAGGAAGCAATAAGGGAGAGGAAGCAATGAGAGAGAGGTGACAAGATGAAAGGGGAGACGAGACGATGGAGGGGACGATGGAGGAGACGAGAGAGGAGGCGAGAGAAAGGCGAGAAGACAAACAGCAAGGCGTCAAAAGAGGTGCGGAGACGAACGAGGTGCGGAGACGCAGGAGGCTAGAACACAAGACCATAGGGGAGACAAGATGAAAGAGGTGACGAGACAAAGGAGGTGACGAGACAAAAGAGGAGAAGATGAGATGAAAAGAGGAGATAAGACGAAGAGGAGACGGAAGAAGCAAGGAGACAAAAAGCGAGGATACAGGACGAGAGGGGCAATGTGATAAGACAAAGGAGGAGAGGTGACGAGACGAAGGAGACAAAACAAAAGACGAGAGAGGGACACAAGAGAATCGATGAGAGAGGGGGGAGTCGATGAACGGGGAGACGAAAGAGACAAGACGAAAGGGATAAGGAGACAGGCAAGGGGTGAAAGAGGAGAAAAGAGAGACAAGACGAAAGAGGAGACGAGAGAAGGGCACGAGGAAAGAGGGCGCAAAGATAGGGCACGAGGAAAGACACCTGAAAAGGGCAGAAGGAGAGGAGATGGGACAGGAGAGGAAAAAAGGTGACAGATAAGGGAACGAGATGGACGAGGAGGGGAGGAGACAAGACAAAAGAGGCGACGAGACGAAGGAGGAGAGGCGAGGGGGACGAGAAGACAAAAGGCGAGGAGGCAAAGGAGGCTAGGGGACGAAAGAGGCGAGAAGACAAGGAAACGAGAAGACAAGGAGACGAAACAACAAGAAAAGACAAGATGAAAGTGACGAAGGTGACAGGATGACAAGAGGAAAGGTAACGAGATGAAAATGCAGACGAGACGAGAAGAGGGCACAAGAAAACAGGGTACAAGGACTGGGCACGAAGAAAGATATGAGAAAAAGGGCATGAGGGAAAGGTACCGAGACAGGGCATGAGGAGCGGGCACAAGGAAAGAGGGCACAAAGAGAGGGCACAAGGGAGGACACAAGGACAGGGCACGAGGAAGGCTAGAAGGAGACAGGTAACGAGCGAAGGACTGGAGGAGAGGACACAAAGGAGGGATTAGGGATAGCGAACAGAGAGAGTGAGAGTTGGAGAGAGACACAGAGAGCAAAACAGACAGATAGAGAGAAAGAGACGGAGGGACACCAAGAGTGAGACAGGCAGACACACACAGAGACAGAAAGACAAAGAGAGCGAAACACAGAGAGACAGAGGCAGAGGGGACACAGGGACAGAAGAGGGACACAAGGAAAGGAATTAGGGGGGCACAAGGGACCCCATGAAAGGGCATACGAGGGAGCCCGAGGGTATACAAAAAAGCCCATGGAGAGGTGCACGAAGAAGCCCACGGAGGGGCACATGAAAAAAGCCCACGGGGGGGGCGCACGAGGAGCACAAGGGAGCCAACTGGGGGGCGCACGAGGAAGCCCGCGGATGGGCATGACCGACTCGGACACAACAGAATGGCATGTGGATGGGACAGGTGTGGACACAGATGGGACAGAGATGGGACGGTTGGGAACAACGGATATACAGATGGGTTGGGCTTGGAGACTAAGTTGGATGGGGTGGACGTGGGGATAGGGAGGAAAACAGGAATGGGAATAGTGACAGAGACTGGAACGGTGACAGGGACAGACACCAACACTGGGACAGAGACACACACAGGGACAGAAACAAGCACGAGGACAGACAAGGGCACAGGGACAAGCACGGGGACAGGGACACGAACAGGCACAGAGACAGGGACAGGAACAGACACAGTGACGGGGACAAACACAGAGACCGGGACAGACAAAAGTCCAGGGAAACTAGGACTTAGGGGACCTAAAACACGGGGGGCCGGGATTCCTGAGGACCTGGGACCCGGGGAACCCCGAGGGGGACCCCGGGGACCAGGACCGGAGGAAGCCCTGGGAGTGGATCTGAGGGTCGGTTGGTCCGGTCAGCCGGTCTGGGTCGGGGAGGCCGGTCGGCCAATCTGGGAGTCTGGTCGGCCGGTCAGAGTCAAGTGGTCCGGTCGGCCGGTCAGGGTCTGGGGGGCCGGTTGGCCGTTCCGAGTCAAGTGGTCCGGTTGGCAGTACAGTAGTAAATGCAGTAAAAGAGGAGCTATTTGGGTAGATTTTTTGTGGAAAATAACAATACAGTAAAGATGAACACAAAGAAAGTAAGAAAAATTTCTGCACGAGGGAGAGGAAGACAAGTACCAGGACAATTCTGTCTCTGTCTTCCTGTTTTTTTTTTTTAAACCGTACATTCTGTCTCTGCCCGATGTGAGTTGAGTGCAATCAGCTCAGACTTAAACGTTTACGGCATAACGTGTCATACTGAAATTTTTAAAATACATGTAATAATAAACTTTTCTCATTATAAACAATAACAGAAGATGGGAATCATTTCAAAATTGTTTTAGCTATCTATGATTGTTTGGTTGCTAACGTTAGCTCAAAACTCCATTCAACTGACAACCTTGTTGTGCTATCTTGTAGCCAGCAGTGAACTAACTTTGTAAAGTAGGTCCATTTTTACTGACATTACAGAAGTCACTCGTTAGCATTTTGTATGCTACTTGTCGCGAAGTGATGCATGTGTGACTCAAATCTGCACTCGACTTACATCGGGCAGTGACACATTATTTAAAGCTACTCAGTGATGGCTCATTCATTATTGTATTGAATTTCTGCAGCAAGAGAAACAAAATGCATGCATTACTAAACCCAACAAAAAAATGTAGAGAGGCTTCAAGAGAAACTGCAGTTTAAAACACAATCTATTGTCAATACAATATACTATTATCTAAGGGCAGACCTGACACACGTAAAATAATGCAGTTTCTGTATTTCCAACTGATAATAGTGTTTTAATGACATTGGGCGAGAACATGTGTTAAGAATTATGTGATTTTAATACATGTTTGCAGTGTTTTGGTAGACATAGTGTATTGTATTAGTGTATTATTGTATTTTACAAATTAGTGTTGGAGTTTAGTTTACTATGTGTGATTTTTAGCATGAAGTTTAGCCAGTTGTGTGTGGTGTGTGTTAGTGCATTAAGAGTTTAGGAAAATTGTTAAAAATATTGAAATAATTGTCAGAAAAAAACTGAAAGCAGATTTCGGTTTAGCAACAGGATAGACTGATGTATGAAAGAGTTCTTGAGCCTATTGCATCCAAACCAAAGGACTATATCGCCTGTTAGAAGGCAGAAGTTGGTATTCAGAATTTAAAACATGCATGGAGTCAGAAGAGATACTATTAGCAATCCAGAGCATGCTGTTCTTGTGGATTGTTTATAAGGAGTGTGTAACAAGTTGATAAATGATCTCAGCACAGACTTTGAGTTGATTACATAATTTAGTTTTAAGTTTAACAGGCAGGCTGCTGAGCCAGGCATGACACTCACTGAATCATTGAATTAAAAAATATAAAAATAGTCTGGCAGCTGGTTCCAAAGTCTCTATGTCTACAGAGAAAGTAAAGATGCTGCTCTGTGTATGTGTGTCCTTTTACAAATATGTTCTATGTGAGGAGTCCATGACACATTGTGATCTCGCATGACATACTGTATGAAGATATTTGTTTAATTTCTGCATTAGGAATTGTTACTGGGAGCACCTGACATTCCGGAGAAAGTACCGCTTGTAAGGAAGGAGCTCTACAGATTGAATCACAGAGGAGCTCTCCCCGTCTTGGCACACAGAAGTTACTTCTGGGACTTGGTACGTCCATTATTTTAAAAGTTTAGTTTTGAACCTCAACAACACCTTTTAGAGGGGATGAGAGTTCTTCCTTGAATAAATGACTGTCTGTAAAGTAGTGCTATTATGTTGATTCTACAGAAATCCCCATTAGCCTGTGTGGTCATACAGTAATGCCTTCCAGTGTGGATCTGTATGTGATCACAATGCTGCTTATCTGAGCCCCTCCACTACTGACGAAGGTGAGGATGAGGAGTAAGAGGAAACAATGGGTGTCACAAATACAACTGATTCCCTCAGGTCCCCTTTGTTTTGGAAGGACATTGGTCAGGTAATCATGCTCGCACAGCTATTACATTACTAACAGAGCTGCTTGAAAAGCCAGGACGACACATCAAGAGTTCTCCTCATGGAACCCTTTTTTTTTGTGATTAACAATCTTTTATTTTTAACAACATACAAAACATATAATTTGCAACATGAACATCCCCCTCCTCTTTATCATCATCACCACTCACCCAGACAAAAATCAAGAAAAGATGACACAGTAACTACAATGTTTCAGACCATTTCACAAAATAGTAACACCATTGACAATAAACCATATACCAAATAAATAACAAAACACCCTTGGCCCATCATACACGTCTCTCCCCTGCACAAAGCTTCTTAGGAGCCCTCCAGAAACCACAAGTACTTTACTCATTTTCTAGTATAGACATCTAATCTGACAAATGCCGCCACCCTAGCCATTCACAAGCCCACCCCTGGATTGACAGCACCCCTTCATTTTTCCATCCTCTTAAAATAATCTGTTTTTCTAATTTTAAACTAGTCTGGACCCAGCCTCTTATGTGCATAACCATCCTGCTTAGGATTGACCCATCTCCCAGATCAAATTAGTATAGTAGTAGTATAGTATAGTATTGATAGTAGTTTATCATGTATCCCAGTTCAAAATTCCTGAACCTTATCAAAGTACCATAGGACATGAAGTAATTGACTGTCCTCTGTCTTAAATTTCCAACACTTTGGAGTGTCTTTCAAACCAAGTCCAAGCAATCTGGAGATAGTCCAACTGAAGCAATGCATAATCTTGAACTGAATGAGGCGCACCGTCACATCGCATGTTAGTTAGTTTTAATATTCCTCCACATTCTGTCCTACTTCTCATCATCCTTTATCATGAAACCCTTATAAAAGTATATTCTTCTCTCTGTAGAACATACAGTATAACCCTCTAAACGTTCATGCTTAAAAACACATAGATGATGACAAGAACACCCCCCCCCCCCTCTGTAAACCTTTGATTTCATGTGGCAAATAAATGTATTGATGTAGGAACTAGGCCTGCATGATTAATCGTTATAAAATCGTGATCTTGATTCACCCTGTTCACGATTTAATTTTTCATTTTTAATGCGCTCCCAAGGGCTGCAATGCTCTCCATCGTCTTCTTTGAAGCCTCTATATTTACAAGCTTGTGGTGCTGCGCAGTGGCCTATAGGTGCCAATAAAAGATTTATGTTTGGTAATGGCAATTTGTTTCGTTTTTCATGGTTCTTGTGGGCAATAATCAATTCTCAGCTAAAAAAATGACTCATATTTTTCCCAGAATTGTGCAGGCCTAGTAGGAACCACTATATGAAACATGCACTAGGTCTCAGTCATAGGCATCTGTCACACAGATAAACCTCACAGGGCAGGGAGGTTACATATTTTTTAATTAATACTACTTGTTTCTTCCTTCCTTTTTTTAAATGTCAAACACTGAAACCTTTATTGTAAATTTCGAATTGCTTTAAAGTTCCCATTGACTTTTATTGCTCCCGGGGGTGTGTATAATGGATACAGACAGTAAATCTGTAGCAACATAACCAGGCTGCTCACATTCAATATGGCTTTACAAGTGATGAGAAAATGTTTTTAAAAAATGTCAAAATTCCTGCAGAGAGGGGTTGTCAAAAGACAGTGATTTGTAAAAAAAAAAAAAAAAAAGAAAAGAAAAAAACAACAAGTAGACATGTTTAGGAAACAGTGCAGGCTATACTAAATGATTTTATTGGTCATTTTTATTTCTGAATCCTCTGCCATAATAGCATTTTACTAATTATTATTTACTGATTACTCATCTGTTTGTAAATGCATTTAAACAGTTAATTTGTCCTAAAACACACATACATCTTGTTTCTTCTTCTACCACACTGTAAAAATACTCTATTACAAGTTAAAGTCCTGCATTGAAAATGTTATTCAAGTAAAAGTATGTAAGTATTATCAAGTAGACTTACTTAAATACTAAAAGTAAAAGTTCTGCAGAAACATCCTTCCATTTTAGAAAGTGTAAAGGATCCAAGCAGTTGTGATATTAATGGTAATCATTTCAGCTGGACATGTAGGCCGTAATAATGTTGCTAGTTTCAATTATAATAATCATATTTTATCAACTACATGTGTTTGTATGTAGAAATCTTAATGTGTAAAGTAACTAGTAACTAAATCTATTAGATGAATGTATTTCTCTCTGAAATGTAGCAGAGTAGAACTAGAAAGTGGTAGGAAAAGAAAAGATTCAAGTAAAGTACAAGTACCTTGAATTTGTACAGTACTTGAGTAAATATACTTGTTACATTCCACCACTGCACCTCAGTTCATCCCAGCTTTATAGAATGTAATTATTCAGTTATGTGTCAAATGTATCCTGCTGTTAGTGGTAAAGTCAAACACTGATATGACGGACCCTTGTACTTACTCTGTCCTTCAAACTTGCGGATGATGGTGTCCAGGAAAGTGTTCTGAGGCGCCACATGTCCCCGTCTCACCGGCATGGTCCCAACTTCTATGGGCTCTGATTGGCTGGACCCCGAGCCCTGTTGATCCTTCCAACACGCTGCTCCAAGTCTCAGCTGTTTGTCTGTCCTGGAACTCTCCTCCCCTCTTTCTTTCTCCCTCTCTCTCCATTCTGACTGCACAGGCACAATCTCAATCCTTGCCTCTGATTGGTCTGTGCAGCCGGTTGGCCACCTATCAACTAGCAGCGTTTCCTTCTGCTTCCCATAGTACAAATAGCAAATATACAAATTGCAAACGGGTTTATATGTGCTCTAAATCAAGCATCACAGCAGAAAAAAGAAACATGACAAATAAAAATGAAATGTGTGTGGCCAGGTTAGCTCACCTGGTATATGTTACAGCATTTATAGACGTAGTGGGCCTGGGTCCAACTCCAACCTGCGGTCATTTGCTGTCCCCCTCTCTCCCCAGTCAAATAAAGGCCTAAAAATAATCTACCATAAAAACAGGATTATTTGGTTTGGTTAGGAATTAAATTAAAGGCAGTGGGTAAAAACTGCAACAAAATTGGAAATGCTTTCACTTCAGTGGAGTTGATAGCAAAACTCTGTTTCAGATCCACGTTGATTCACAGCAGACACCATCATGTGCAGTATGGATCTGACAAACTCATTCTACACAGGGGAGCACAATGCATTTTTACAGTAAGAAACATCTTCGTGGTATCATATAATATGCAGTCTATGTTCAGGTATGGCTCTAGTACTGTAACAGTAGCCGTGGTTCCATCAACACTCAGCAGAAGTAGAAGTAGAGCAGAAGTAGTTGAAGATTCCTTATAGAAGGCCAAGTCCTACTTTCTGCAGCCACAAAGTGACACCTACTGGCTGAACGTTGGAATGACAGTTTAAATAGTTGAGTTAGTTTGGCTTAAGAAACGGAGGAGAAGGAAGGAGGAAGCCAGATAAATGTCTCTAACTGTAAACTTAATATGAGAGTGTGTATGTTGAAGACTTTACACCAATGGGATTCTTTGCTGATGGTGACCCCTGACTTACTGCAGATTGAGAAGGTTCTGTTTAAATTGATTTGCAGCTTGAAACAGTTGCTCTTTAATCCAAATTGCACTGATGCATGCAGAACACTTATTACACATCTCAGGATCAACTGGTACATTCATTATTAGCTAACAACAAAGTAGCGTTATTATTATCAGTATTTTTAACACCGATTATTTAGTAATATATTTATTGAGCGTAAACCATGGTTCCATTCCAACGGAAAGAAGGGCTTGTGTTGTCTTCCCGTCAAAATTGAAAGTAAACACTTTTGTTATCGATATCTTTAACTTATCTTGTGTTTTTGTCCTTTTTTTCAAAACTTTTTTCAATGTTTGTCACTTTTTTGA
>NC_045744.1:30586636-30586816 GCF_008692095.1 Etheostoma spectabile
TACGTAACACTAACTTATTAACTTTAAGTTCAAAGTTATTTTTGGAATTTATGTTCAATAAACCTCATTTTTAGAAAATTATACCTAACGTTTGAGTTAGAAAAGCAGAAATTAGGAATAATTTAGACCAAAAGTAAAGAAATATACAGTATGTTGATGGATAATCACAGACTGGAATAT
>NC_045744.1:30586826-30587080 GCF_008692095.1 Etheostoma spectabile
ACTCAATACTATTTCAAAACCACTTCAATTTTTTCTCCAATTGCTATAAAATTAAATAAGACACCCCAAAATTCATGAAAGTAGAGATTTGTACTAGCCAAAGAGCGTTGTGTGGAATCAATCAAGTTTTGGGTAGTTAAAAAGAACACTGATATAGGAAAACAGGTCAATTTGACCTGAGGACAACATGAGGGTTAATGCATGCATAGTTCTGCCTCCATCCATCCATCTTCATCCGCTTATCCGGTATCGGG
>NC_045744.1:30587090-30587420 GCF_008692095.1 Etheostoma spectabile
AGCAGCTCCAGCAGGGGACCCCAAACTTCCCTTTCCCAGGCCACATCAACCAGCTCCAACTGGGGGATCCCAAGGCGTTCCCAGGCCAGGTTGGAGATATAATCTCTTCACCTAGTCCTGGGTCTTCCCCGAGGCCTCCTACCAGCTGGACGTGCCTGGAACACCTCCCTAGGGAGGCGCCCAGGAGGCATCCTCACCAGATGCCCGAATCACCTCAACTGGCTCCTTTCTACGCGAAGGAGCAGCGGCTCTACTCCGAGCTCTTCTCGGAAGACTGAGCTTCTCACCCTATCTCTAAGGGAGACTCCAGCCACCCTCCTGAGGAAACCC
>NC_045744.1:30587442-30587907 GCF_008692095.1 Etheostoma spectabile
ATCTCATTCTTTCGGTCATGACCCAGCCTTCATGACCATAGGTGAGGGTAGGAACGAAGATTGCCCGGTAGATTGAGAGCTTTGCCTTCTGGCTCAGCTCCCTTTTCATCACAACAGTGCGATACACGGAATGTAATACCGCACCAGCTGCTCCGATTCTCCGACCAATCTCACGCTCCATGGTCCCCTCACACGCGAACAAGACCCCAAGGTACTTAAACTCCTTCACTTGGGGTAAGGACTCACTCCCCACCTGAAGAAAGCACTCCATCGGTTTCCTGCTGAGAACCATGGCCTCAGATTTAGAGGTGCTAATCCTCATCCCAGCCGCTTCACACTCAGCTGCGAAGAGTGCTGAAGGTCACTTACCGATGATGCCATCAGGACCACGTCATCTGCAAAAAGCAGCAATGAGATCCCGAGCCCACCGAACTGCAACCCTTCCCCGCCCCGACTACGCCTCGA
>NC_045744.1:30587917-30592848 GCF_008692095.1 Etheostoma spectabile
CATAAATATTATAAACAGGATTGGTGACAAAGCGCAGCCCTGGCAGAGGCCAATCCTCACCTGGAACGACTCCGACTTACTGCCGAAAACCTGGACACAGCTCTCGCTTTGGTGATACAGAGATTGGATGGCACTGAGAAGGAACCCCCTCACCCCATACTCCCGCAGCACCTCCCACAATTTCTCCCGGGGGACCCGGTCATACGCCTTCTCCAGATCCACAAAACACATGTAGACTGGTTGGGCATACTCCAGGTCCCCTCCAGATCCTTGCAAGAGTGAAGATCTGATCCATGTTCCACGGCCAGGCGGAATCCGCATGTGTTCCTCTTCAATCCGAGGTTTGACTATCGCCGAACCCTCCTTTCCAGCACCTTGGAGTAGACTTTACCAGGGAGGAGAGGAAGTGTGATACCCCTGTAATTGGCACACACCCTCTGGTCCCCCTTTTTAATGAGGGGAACCACCACCCCAGTCTGCCACTCCTTAGGCACCGTCCCAGACTTCCATGCAATGTTGAAGAGGTGTGTCAACCAAGACATCTCCTCCACACCCAGAGTTTTCAGCATTTCTGGACGGATCTCATCAATCCCTGGGGCTTTTCCGCTGTGGAGTTGTTTGACTACCTCAGCGACTTCCACCAGGGAAATTGACGACAATCTCCCATCATCCTCCAACTCTGCCTCTACCACAGCGGGCATGTCAGCTGGATTTAGGAGTTCCTCAAAGTGTTCCTTCCACCGCTCTATTACCTCCCCAGTTGAAGTTCTGCCTGACTTTGTAAATTCAGGTGGCAGTAGCTCAGTCTGTATGGAGTTGGGTTGGGAACTGGTTTGCTGGTTCAAGTCCCTATACGGACCACATCATGGTGGGGGACTGGTAGTTGGAGAAGTGCCACTTTACCTCCTGGGCACTGCCAATGTGCTCTTGAGCAAGGCACTGAACCTCAAACTGGGTGCCTGTTAATCGTCAGCAGCAGCCTTCACTCTGACATCTCTCCAGCACTGCTTGTAGAGGTACTGAGCAAGTGTGTGTATTTCAGGCCTGTGTATAATTTTTATTTTAACAGCAGAGTGAAAACACTGTAATTTCCCTTGCGGGGTTAATAAAAGTATGATTTAAATTATTATTATAAAATGGGTTTGTATTGTCATGGTTCCCCTGAAAGTGGATACATATTCATCTTTATCACATTCAGTAAAATACTCGTAATACTAGTAATAAGAACCCAATAATAGTGTATCTTGTGTACACTATTTTGATATAGGGGTATTTTCCTTTGTCAGTTTAGAAACAGTTTTCTGTCAGCTCTGCTGGTTGTTAGTTTAATGTTTAGTTAACATAGAGGTAGTCTACAGTCCCTGACAAAAGTCTTATTGCTTGTGTGCAAATTGACCTGAAGTGCCACTGAAATATATTTCTAATCAAGATTTATTTACAAGAAATGGCTCATTTTAATCCCAACAGCTTTTGTAATAATGTTTCAGTGCAAAACAAAACTGTCAAAAAGTATTCTAATATTCACAGCTTGGTAAAGCCCATTGAGTCAATTTTTGCAAAGACATAAGTGTTGTCGCCTTGTCATATGAGCTTCACCTGTGACTAATAATGGATCAATTAGGTCTCAGGTGTGTATAAAAACAACCCCAGTACACTAGACCTTCACATCAACTGCAACTAGACCTCTGCAAACATGCCTAAGATTCACCCTGAGACTAAAGGTTTGATCATCAAGAGGCTGAAGACCAGATCCACTGCTGATGTGGCAGACACCTTCAATGTGTCTCAGCGTCAAGTACAGAGGATTAAAAAAACATTTGAAGACACCGGAGACGTTTTTGACCAGCCCAGGTCAGGCAGACCCCGCAAGACAACTGCTTGAGAGGACCGTTTGTTGGCTCGAAAATCCAAAGCCAGCCCATTTTCCACTGCAGCAGAGCTCCACAAGACCTGGTCACCTAACGTCCCTGTATCAACCAGAATGGTTTGTCGGATTCTGTCTCAAAATGGCCTCCATGGTCGAATCAGTGTCCAGAAGCCAGCACTAAACAAAAGACAATTGAAAAACCGTATGGCATGTGCCAAGGCCCACAGCTCGCTAAAAGGATGGATGCTGGAGAAGTGGAAGAAAGTGGATTTTTCAGATTAATCTTCTGTTGAATTACACCACAGTCGTCGCAAATATTGCAGGAGACCTACTGGAGCCCGCATGAATCCAAGATTCACCCAGAAAACAGTGAAGTTTGGTAGCGGAAAAATCATGGTGTGGGGTTACATCCAGTATGGGTTGTGCAAGAGATCTACAGGGTGGAAGGCAACATCAATAGTCTCAAATACCAAGAATCTTAGCTACCTCTTATATTCCAACCATAAAAGAGGCCAAATTCTGCAGCAGGATGGTGCTCCATCGCTACTTCCATCTCCACTTCAAAGTTCCTCAAGGCGAAGAAGATAAGATGCTCCGGATTGGCGGCCCAGTCACCAGACATAACATCATGAGCATATGTGGGGTAGGATGAAAGAGGAAGCATAGAAGACCAAACAAAGAATATTGATGAACTCTGGGAGGCATGCAAGACTGCTTTCCTAGCTATTCCTGAGACTTATCAACACATGGTCTGATCCTTGCCAAACCGCATGGGTCCAGTCCTTCAAGCTCATGGAAGTCATACAAGATATTAAATTTAAATCTCACAGCACCACTATTTAATTTGCTGACATATTTTATTATTTGCAGTAATTTGTTCATTATGTATAGGTGACAAAGACTTTTGTCTTGCAAAATTGACCTTTCTGTCTTGTTAAATTATAATCTTTTTTCAGTGAAACTAATTTATTTCAGTGACATGAACATCATTTGGGAGGGTTTTAGCTTTATTGAGCTATTTTACACCAATTGATTAATTAAAGTCAGGTAACAGCAGGTGTTTCTACAAAATAGATAAGCGACAAGACTTTTGTCAGGGACTGTATATCCTTGATGTTCTACTTCCATAGATTGCTTCAATGCTGCAGGAAATTACTAGAAAATGCATTTCCTGCAGGAATGGTGTATGTTGTGTGTGATGTCTGTAAGTTACTGAGACCTTGAATTTTGCCTCGGGGATAAATAAAGTATTTATCTATCTATCTGTCTATCTATCTATCATGTGATTGCAGTAGAAATACTGTACAAAAAAACAAAATCTGACCTAGTTTTGCCACAGTAGAGCTTGAATTGCGATTCAAATACAAATTGATTTTTTGCACACACCTATTTCAAGCTGCGTAGTTTGTTTACATACACGAAACTTCTCCTGATGAAGTTTTTTGACATGTTAAAAGATGCAACCCAACATAAGAAGAGAAAAAAACATTAGTACAAATCATCACCACTAAATTCTCGACTACAAATGATTTCTATCGACACTTATTTTTACGTGTTTACATTGTAGTTTGACAGTGGTGTTGAAGGAAAAGACTGAATGTTTAATCTTTTTATTATATTTTAATTAAATCCGCTTTACAAATAAAAAAACAAAGACCCAATACAAAATCAATCCATCTTATAAAACGAACAGGTTATATAAATGATTTGAAACTTGAGGTGGAGCTTTTGGTACAAACTGATTTTCACACATTTTCAATTTTTTGCCGAACATTTTTTCAAACATTCATCCAAAACACACAGCACATTAAAAGGTACAATTACACGTTCAAAGGAGGCTTTTTCAAACACATGAACTGAATCTGAACTGCACTGAATACAAAACAAGGTTCTTCTCACTGACTCATTTCTTAAACATGACTTCAGACCAACTGCAACTGGAAGGGAACTGGAAGTCTTTGATTCTGACTTTACTATTGGTTCCATACATGTCTGACATGTGCTGTCACTGTTGCCCAGTGGTTATCATGAGGGATGCTGCTCCTGTGCATCCACATGTTGCTTAGCAGTCCGACCTGTCAGCCCTGCTCAGTGTTACGGAGAGCATGGTCCACTCAGCACCGGTTGCTCAGGGACGGGACAGGAGGATTACATATCAAGGCAACTGACTGGATTTTCCCAAAATTCTGTGCAGCTCTGGGGACATGAGGAAAGGTTTTCTTGAACTCCCATCGTGCCTCTCCAAGTCATCGCCTTGTTGGACCGATACATGGATCGGATGGAAGCATGGCAGAAAAAGCAGGGATGGATGGATGTTGATTAATGGGTGGATGGATGGGTTTGATGGAGGTGGAGGAAGTCAAGGGAGTTAAAGTTTGAGGACAAAGGTCAAATGAAGATGTATGGATGGAAAGTAGATAGCAGGGTGATTTAAAATGAAATAGAGACAAAAACAGTTAGTTAGTGTTGGTAGATAGACACATGCAAGCAAAAAGCACAGGCTTCCCTCAACAATTAAAATTAAATTCTACCAGGTGGAAAAAAGTAACCAAAGTATTAACTGAACATGTAGATTGGCATTATTTGGAGAAAAAAAAAAGACTTTTTAATACACGCTGTTGGATGAAAGAGTGAACTCATTTAAACCCATCACAGTGCATCAGTGTATGATTTGAATTATTATTTGAGTAATAGCAGGGTTTCCCGCAGCACTTTGAAGTTAAGGCAGCCGCCGTAGCAAAACACGCTTGCCGCCTAAACTATGTGTCAAAAAAAATAAAAAGAGCTGTGTTATACAGCCAATATATTGGCGGCCCCATATTATCGGCCAATATTACAGTATCGTCATTTATAATGTACGATTAAAAAAAAAAATTAATCTGATAAATGAATATTTAAAAAATAAAATAAAAAGGGACAGTCAACCATGTGCATAGTTTGTCAACCAGAGGGCTCTGGTTATTATTTTTTTATTGTGTTTTTGTTCAAAAGATTTTAAGTTTCATATGTTAAGTTTGTATTTTTATCTATTTTGTATCTTTAATATATTTTGATGTTCCTCTGT
>NC_045744.1:30592858-30595588 GCF_008692095.1 Etheostoma spectabile
CAATAAAACAAATTATTATCATTATTTTTCAGGAAAGTGGCTGCATGTGTCCGACAATGCACAGAACATTAACCGGTATAAGCCTACAGCTGTCTGCGGACACGGAGTGCGGAAAGTGTGTCAGAGCCTCCTGAACGGGTGAACTGAGGTCAACTTGAATTGTTAACATTTCATTTCAGTGTGCTTTCTTTTGGAAGGCTGGCTGCCCAAATTCGCCACTTACTAGCTAATTAATTAGCCTGAGTTAAACGCTAGCTATCAGTAAACAAAAATGAAGCAGCTGGCGTCTGGTGTGTGCGCCAGTGTTCGTGTGTCGGCCCGCCCCAGCGAAGCTCCGATCTGCAGACAGCAGAGGAACAGAAGAAAGTAGCTGCAACTTCAGTTGTAATGTTTTGAATGTCTATCTAGCCTAACGATATATAATGTTGAATTGGTACAGATAAGTTAACGTTACCATGTATTGCATCTAATATGTATTTTGGCATTTACAGGGACCACTAGGCTACTCAGTTACTGCAGCCTCTGGAGTCAAGGATCACTGACACATTAAGTCAACAATGCTTTAATTTAGACTACTTCCAGTACGTTGTAAATCGTCTGCATCTACCATTTTAAAACATGAATTTGTGTTCACAGTGAAGAATTCGTAGTCGTAGGAATCAGAGTTGTACTCATGAATGTTTACAGTCATAGCTTCTAGAGTCACACACACATAAAAACACAAATGTAATTTTATTGACTCACATGTGCCTAAGTAATTTACGCACAAATGTTTAAAAATACGAAGATGAATACTTAAAGTTGTGCATACATCTTTTTGAAAGTGTTCTTACTCCATACATTAGCTACTTGTCAACCAGCACCTTTACAGTAGGCACCAAAACACTTTTCAAAATAATTTTTGGTGTTGGATCAATCAATAAACAAGGTCTCTGTTGTATTACGGTGTTGCAAAGTGGGATGTAATAAATGAAGAAACGATGCCATGTGGCAGAAAAAAGTTGCATTACGTTTTACTGAGACTATTTAGCAAAGTCGCCCAAGATGATTGTGATTGGTCTAAAGAAGAATGCAGAACGTTTTCTCCTATCCCAAAATGCATCTGTTGTGGAGCCAGACCTCACTCCACAGCGCTAATGCAAGACCATACATGATATACAGTTGCTTGTGTGTGTCAGTATGGATGTCACTGCATATCTGCAGATGCTTCCAAATATTCATTTATTAAATGAGCCACAGTTCACTTGCTCACTATGCTGTAAGTTAACAACAACACTAAGTGAACACTACAAACCTTGTGGTCCTGATGTGAAGGCCTTATACATCTTAAGTATTTTAAGGTAAAAACAAATGTATTCTATGTTAAAATAAAGTCTGACCATAAGAGCCTGAACCGGTTTCAGTGCAGAGCATCCCATTCTGAATCACTGTACCTGCACTACTTTATTTCTGTCTAAAAACAGTAATGATGGTGTTCACTTACAGAAGCAGAGGAAGAGTGTGTCAACACACATGGCATAGACGCTGAAGAATCCATGAGCAATCAGGTAGGCACCCATCACCACAGTCTGTCAAGGACCACAACACAGAGCAATGGCACATCATCATTTCCAATTCTTAGTATTGTTGGCTTGTAACATTCTTCTAAAAACAAAAACTGGAATGTCCTAACAATGCAATTTCTCTGTATTTCCATGTCCAGGTCATTGCTTGTTCGTATTTAATTTATATTCCTCCAGATTACTGGCATGTGTGTGTGTGTTTGTGCGTGCGTGCGTGTGTCTGTGTGTGTGTGTGAATCTAACCAGCAGGGGGACCCAGTAGTAGTTGAGGTTGGGCTCCTCCTCCTGGATAACTGGGATCTTCCTTGTGAAGAAGAAGAATGCAACAACACCTGAAAAACACACACACACACACACACACACACACACACACACACACACACACACCACACACACACACACACACACACACACACACACACACACACACACACACACACCCTGATCTCTATACTCTCCATAATATTGTCTGGAACATATACAGTAATTGCATTTAGAAATGATCTGCAGGTAAAACACTGATGTGAGACATAGAACATTTCAGGAGAAGAGATGTCACTTACCAACTCCTCCTGCTATCAGCACTTTGCCCAGAAACAACAGGAAGTCTGTCACTCGGTCCAAAACTGCAACCCTATAGAGACAGAGTCATCATTTCTCTCATGTCCAGACCTATATGTTTGCAGGGCCCAGTGCTACGATGGTTGCCTCCAGAGATGGGAAGTAACGAAGTACAAATACTTCGTTACTGTACTCAAGTAGATTTTTCTGATATTTTTACTTTACTATTTATTTTTGTGGCGACTTTTTACTTCTACTCCTTACATTTTAACACAAATATCGGTACTTTCTACCCCTTACATTTTACAAAATTGGCTCGTTACTTTCGTTTTGTACAAGAGGTTATGTTGGAAAATAGCGCGGACACGCGCCACACACCGCGAGCGGGTGCGTGCGCCACACAGAGAAAAAAGTGAGAGAAATGAAAAGGAGACAAGCTGTCCCGAGTATAATCAGCTGAGATTGTGTGTGTACCTCTTTGAGAACTGTAAATCGTATAACTCATATTTTCAGTTCACTTGAGCCTGTGGTATTGGTCTATGGTTCTTCCACATTTAAAGTAAGTTAGCTAGTGGTTTTGGGGTGTTCTTCACCTGTTAGCTAGGTT
>NC_045744.1:30595598-30596046 GCF_008692095.1 Etheostoma spectabile
CTTAATGAAGCATCAACACTTTCAGCATGCATGAGTTTTTTTTTTTTTTTGACCGAACTTCAGATACTGTAATTTAATTGACAAGTGGATGGAAACTTAGCTAGACAGAAGTTGTCTCCGTCGGTGTTTTAACAGACACACCTGCGGTGAAGTTGGAAACCAGAATCAGCTTTAATCCAGTCCTAATCTAGTTCTCAACTTTCACATCATTTCACTGGAGTTATTGTTATTATTGTTTACGTCATCAATACCATATTCAATCTAAATGGATGGGAATATATGTACTGTACGTTACATTTGACGCACAACTAAGACAACTCAAAACATTCAGCATTCTGCATTAATTCACAGCAAATCACTGAGGCGTGATGGCGCTAACGTTAGCACATAGTACTATGAGGGCGACATGATTGAAAATGAAGAAAACAGCAAGACATTCCCATCATCC
>NC_045744.1:30596056-30596617 GCF_008692095.1 Etheostoma spectabile
CTGAGAGAGATGTTTGAGACAGTAGGCATCAAGAAGGACTCCTGGCCAATGTGCGGGGGAACTTCTTCATTATTGTCTGTTTAGTCATTCATATTTTAATCCTTTATTTTATTTCCAGAAGAAGCCATCATATGGAGCCACACACATACATTATGTTAATTTACATGTTAGGGGGAAAGATTAAAATAGAAACTGGTCTGTGAATTCTCACAGAATCACAAACTGATTCATATCTTGCTAATAAGTCAGAATCTTATTAACCTGGAGTCCCAGTTTCTGTCATTATAATCATATATGTTATGTTTTAAGCCATTGGCAGACATCCATTTAAAATGTAGCTTGCCATATAAAGACATGTCTCCATGTCCACTGAAGTTTCTCAGCGGGCTCTCTAGTAACATTTGAGTGCCCAGGTAGCTTGCTAAAAATTTGCAAGGCTATTTACTGTTATTACTTAAGTGTAAAAATTCCAAGCTTGTACTTTGTTATTTTTACTTGAGTAAAGAAGTTTAATCAGTACTTCCACCTGAGTATTTTTAACACAAGTATCTGTACTTCTAC
>NC_045744.1:30596627-30598582 GCF_008692095.1 Etheostoma spectabile
AAAGTGAGTACTTTTGCCATCTCTGGTTGCCTCCTATCTGAAAGACAAAACATTTTCTGTCACAATATGAAATTTCTTTTCATCGCTGCTCCTTTCTTAAATGTGGAATCCCCCAAGGTTCAATATGAGGTCCTCATTTATTTTCCTTGTATACACTTCCCCTTGGCTCTATTTTTGAGAAACATAACATTTTGTTTTATTGTTACAAAGACAACACACTTTTACATTATAATAGTTTATACTGTTTTGTAATCCCTAGTGGGGAAATTACAATTTACACACTTTTTTTGTTAGAAATCACTACTCACAGGCCCGAAACACACACACATGCTCAGGACCTGTTCATATACAAATGGAGAGATGTCAAAGTGCATGGGTCCTGGCAGTGCCCAGGAAGTGAACTGGCATCTCTCCAGCTACCAAACCACACTCTTTACTTTTGTTCATACTAGGATTTAAACCAACAGAGCTATTGGCGAACCCATTCCTTATACTCATAATGACACCTGCTCTCTAAAAAACTAAACTGTGACAACTAAGTGACATTGAATGTCGGATGGCCGCAAACTTTCTTAAATTAAATAAAAAAACAAAACTGAAGTGATTATGTGCTCTGTGAACAGCTTAACCAAAGTGCCTGGTCACCTCTCTGCAAACTTGTTGTCTTCCTGGACACTTCAATCAGTTGTGTAGGGAAAGGCAGCTTTTACCAGCTTAGAACCCTAGCCAAATGACATCCATTTGTATCCAGGACCTGGAAATAGTATTTCATTTTTTTTATCATCTCTCGGATTGATTATTGTAATTGGCTGTAGTTTGGATTGCCCCACTCCACCCTTTCCAAATGGTCCAAAACATAGCCACTAGACTTCTAAGTATTAGAAGGAAAAGACCACACATCATAGTACAGGTATTTTGCAACATGGCCCAATACAAATTGCATCAGAAACTCTTTCAACGGATCTAGTGTCATAAAAGTCTTCTCTGTAACTTATAAAAAGTCCTCAGAAATCCAAGTGGTGGAAAGTATTGAAAAATACGGAATTTCCCATTGCAGCCCTTGTAAAGGGGAGACACTACCAAGAGGGAAAGCGAACATTGACAAAGCGTACCTGCTATAGAGCTTTTTTGTTGCCAACAAGCCATCACTCACCGTTAGCATTCAATTGACTGCCATTCATTTTGCCGCCACTTTGACAGTGAATAACTTTACATCTGAAGCGTTTAAGGACTATTTGTCCATTTCTTATTTCTAAAAAAACACAACCATGTATATAAGGCTCTATTACCTTATACCTCACGTTATGGCTCCGTAGCAAACGTTTTTGTAAAAATAGGCTATCAATTGTGTCATAACCACGCGACATTCTGTCACATAATAGACAAATTACCGTACAGTGCAGGAGAAGCTTGCAGGCAGTTTTGACTTACATTAGATATTTTAGTTTAATTACTAACGTTAGCTAGCATTTTAGTTAGCAATATTTGCCTGTGCCTATGTTATCTCTTTACACATACCTACGCTCTCCGTCAAACCTCTGCACAACCATAAAACGGCCTTAACGCTCAGACGTCAACGGAAAAGTGCTTCTTATAGACTTCACTGGTCTCTGTTGCAAGTCTACAACATTGCTTTGTCCGTTATTTTTACTTTCTATGGACACTACAGGTTAATAGGGAAAATCTTTTAACAGATATTACCATGAAACTTCCCCAGTTGATTACTTACATTAAGACAATATTTAATAGGTTTTCTGAACGTTTATTTAAATATGTGCTAATTTGCATGAATAATGGTGTATCAGTATTTTTCAACTTGGACCCTATTTTCCAATGCATCTAGTCTAAGTGACTAATGTAAACCAGAATCTTTGACATCTTTTGAAATCTGTAGTCCACTATTAAGTGAGAACACTGTAATCAGCATCCATGAACTGGGTTGCAATGGAAAATGC
>NC_045744.1:30598592-30601275 GCF_008692095.1 Etheostoma spectabile
TCAGTTTGCGTTCACTAAAAGTTCTGTTTCT
Organism: Etheostoma spectabile; assembly: GCF_008692095.1. Taxonomy (NCBI): domain Eukaryota; kingdom Metazoa; phylum Chordata; class Actinopteri; order Perciformes; family Percidae; genus Etheostoma; species Etheostoma spectabile. The sequence continues at coordinate 30,598,624 of NC_045744.1, forward strand.
GCTGCTGATTGTTATTATAGCCTACATTATTTATAGAAGCTAGGGTAAATTATTTCATTTTGCCTGACAGTTGGAGGGCCCCGTGTAAGGCGGGGCCTGCTTCAATTGAAACCAGTGTGTAGCTTACAGTAGGGCTGTGCAATTAATCAAAACTTTAATTGTGATTACGATTTTGGCTCCTTATGATCACAAATCAGAATACAAGAAAACTCTTCTTTTGTCTGTTGTGTTTTCACTGTTGATGTGATTAACGTTTCCACTGTTTGTTAAAAGGAATATTTGCAACATATTTCCAAAAGTCAATGAGTAATCGTGTTAAATAATCATGATTTAAATATCAACCACTTTTATCATGACTAGGATTTTTTTCCATAAAGGAGCAGCCCTAGCCTACAGTCACAGCCATAGCTGTGTCTATGGGGCCTGTCTCTTATAAATATCATAATAACGTCACAGAAATGTACCACACTAAGAAGCTGTGATCAGAGAGAAGGAGTGAAGGCAGCCAGCCTCTTTACCTGACCACATTCCTCATCAGGAGGAAGAAGGCTTCTCTGGCTGAGCTGCAGAAGTTCTTCCCATAGATGGCCACCTGGTGGAGAAGAGACAGAACACAGTTATCATTAGAGGACGGCTGCTGTTCCTACTACTACTCAGGCAAAAAGGCTCGACCTTCGCCAACTCACCATGATATAGGCATTACGGTTCATGTAGCGTATGACCTTTTCCAAACACCAGAAACAGCATTTCAGACAGTGCATGATGAACCTGGACAGGCTGTTGTCAATGCCTACATGGAGAACCAAGTATAAGGTCAGCATTCATAGTAGTATTAAGGGATGTCCCCAGTACCAGTACTTTTTGAAAACATACTTATTTTTCTACATTACTATAGGTACCCGGGGATGCAATCCTTCCGGAACTGACTGGTATACAAATGCTGAAGAAGAATGCCGACCAGCAAGGAAAAACTCACTGATGGCTTGGCAATATTCAGCTTCTGGTTTTACTGTACATCTACAGTGGCAACGTTCCCAAAAACATCTGGAACTTCCAAACCACTATGGATCTGTTTTTATCTGCCGTTGTCTGTCACAGCATAGTCTTGCTTTTCCAGACTGTGGAGAAGGGTCTGGCTAGTCCAAACAGCACTCCAGGATGGGAGAAAAACATCGGGAAGAAACTTGATTTGTGTACGTCCAAAAGTTGTTACTTGTACAACCGAAAAACTCAGATTGGACAGATTGTCTACCAGAGTTTAGGACGGCAACACAAAGAAAGAGGAAGATGACGGAGGTCATCCAGCGAAATTTCCGGCCGCACCGGAGCAATCCTGGAAGTGGAAAGTCGTGGCTATAGTCTTTTATCAATTGCTATAAGCATCGGTCAACACTGAAGCCACTTTTTCAAATTCCTCATACAGTTTGCATTACCACCATGCATCCTAGCCAAACAGTTGATCTGAGCTCTCAAACTCTCCCTACAGCACTGCAACAGCTCTCCATCAGGAAACATCCCCACACTGACCTAAACAGCACTCACGAATGGGAGCATTACAGAAAAGAACTTTTATCTTTAAGGTTTAAAAGCTATTTCACATAAATCGGTATTTCTTATTATAGAATAACACCTATTCACTTTCTTGACTGTACTAGAGTTTATGGAACAAGAACAAATACGAATTTGCTCCAATATCTTTTATGTTTCCTGTATTTGGGCATATATAACATTTTATTTTTTCAAAAGTTCAAATACATCCTAAAATTCCGGATCTGCAAGAATAGTGACAATAGAAACAGGCTACAGTATAATACTTGTACTATGTGAAGGCTGTCTGCATTGAGTATTACTTTATATAATTGTAAATATTCTGCTAAGATATTCTATATACAAAATGTGTGATCATTGTTAGCATTTAAACAATGTGCTGCAGATGTAAAGTGATCTGCAGGTGGTGGAGTATGACTAAGAAAAGAGTTAGTTGATCTTGGTGAATGTGGTCATTGAATCAGTTGTGTGTGAATGCACTTAAAACGGATACACAGTTTGGTCCACATAGACTTCGGTTTCACAGATTGTGTGAAGAGTCCTTACATTGTGACAATGAATTTGGACTAATGCGTGTTAGCAATTGAAAACAACTGTAAATGGCTCCTATTGAACTTCCGGTATGGTGGCGATCTGAGTGAATGTGTGTTTGTGCTGCTTTGCTGTCCTGTTGGTCAAATCCTTCTTAAATATTGTACTTGAGCTGGTATAATACCTCCAGTTTGATAGATAAGCTTAGGGTAATGTCGGCGTCACAGAAAAAAGTAAGTCAAGGGCAAACTAAAACTGTAAAAGCTAAATTGGCGGACTTTACAAGGTCTAGCACTATGAAGAAACCCATGGACTCCATCGAGGCTAATGCTAGCTCGACTATCACTGAAAAAGACCCTCTCCCTCAATTGATTTCCCGAGTCTTAAATAAAGGTGTGAAATGAAAAGAGTGTGTGTGTTCGTGTGTGTGTGTCTTTCTGTGGGTGTCTATGGGTGTTTGTGTGTCTGTCTGTGTGTGTGTGTGTGTGTGTGTGTGTGTGTGTATATCTTTCTTTGTGTGTCTTATCCTTGTATGTGTGAGTGTCTGTGTCTATCTTTGTGTGTGTGTGTGTG
>NC_045744.1:30601285-30613482 GCF_008692095.1 Etheostoma spectabile
TGTGTGTGTGTGTGTCTGTCTCTTTGTTTGTGTGTGTGTGTGTGTGAACCTCTTAGTTTGTTCTCTAGGTATTCCAATACGATCCGGACCAGTTGTGCGACTGAGAGAATGAGAGCTCCGAAGGCCAGGGTGCCTGTGTGATACCTGCAGACAGACAGAGCAGAGCTGCGCTCATTGGGACTCTTCACTATCTCTAACTTCGAATAAAAGATGCAAGGCTTGATTAGGAGTTTGTGCTGACCTGATAGCCCTGCTGAAAGATGAGAAGAGTGGGCATGAAGGGATATCCTGAGGCTTCCTCCTGGCCCAATAGTAACTAGCAAAGGTCCCAGCCAAGGTGCACTGCTCCAGGGCCAAGCTGAAGTTGAGCAGCCAGAGGAAGATCAGCAGGTTGTAGAGCTGCAGCCGGAAGAGGTGGCGGTGATAGGACGTCTCGCCACCGTAGAAGGCAAACAGACACTGACTAGCCTGGCACAGCGCTGACTGGGAGATGTTGCTCCTGTTGAAAGTCTACCAGAGAGGAGAGCAGAGTTTTTAGATGAGGATATCAGTGGAGCTGTAACAATTCCACATAATGTAATAACACAATTGCATGGCCAATGAAGTAAACCATGCATTGTTTTCTTAAATTGACATAAGATTGACAATAGTACAGTAATATATAGTCCCACGAAAAGAAATGTGGGCGATAGTGACAGTGTTTATTTAATTGGAGTGGGTGTTTTAGGCAGTTTTCGGGCGAGAAACACGAGCATGTTCAATTTCTCTGGCTTGGCTGGTAATTGAGGTTAAACAAAGAACCTGCAATTATGTAAAAAAAAAAAAAAATTGTGATTAGACAATTATGTAACTTTGAGATTTGTATAAATGTAAAGTGCATTACAAATAAAATGTATTATTATTATTATTATTATTATTATTAATAGTTGTTACCGGCCCCATTGTTACCCATTTCCGGTTCAGTCCCCCTTCCTCAGCATTGACAGCTGGTTTCATTAAAATTGTTAAAACTGCTCTCTGTGTTGTTTCTGCACTTCATGAACCCATTTGTAACAGTTTGTGCAATTTGAGTTTAATTTATAATATTCATTTTAGTGTGGGTGGTATGGTGGTATAGTGTGGTATGTTGATGTGGGTTAGACTGGGTTAACCCCGCCCACTCTGCCTGTGAATCTGATTTCTCCCTGCAGCTTGGTCTGGAAACCTGCACGTTTAATTCTCCTGCAATTTTGCGGGAACCAATCAGAAACTGGCTTATCTACCTGGCGCGCTAATGGCGGGTTTAACACGATGACGACAGAGAAGCGACCAAGCACCAGCTTCTTGTTTACATTCAACATAGCGGCCACCGAATGCCACTGAAGTGCAGCAAATCCGTTGATGCCGCTGTCGCTGCTACATCCCCCGGATCGTTGGTCTGATTCGTTGAAGGACTATCCAATTGCATATAGAGTCATTTGAACTATGCCCGTTTGTCACGCCTCTTGTACAGAGAAAATACAGAGCAGAATCCCCAGACCAAGGCTCAATCTCAAATCTATTGAGCTTGGCTTGATTGAGAATTTAACAAGTTGAACGTGAGCTGTAAACTCACTGTGCATCAGGTTCATGATCTGTTTCAGAACTGTGTAAAACTGCATTGTCTCAACCACATCAAATTAAGTTCAATGAAGTATGATCTTTCATGAGCACAAATAATTATACTTTATTGAACTTCATTTGATTTGGTCTATATTAATGATGTTCCACTTCCGGGATTGTTCAGGTGCCACCGGAAATGCCCTCTTTTTAGGCCGGACGTCACCTTCCTCTTTCCTTGTGTTGGCGTTCTAAACTCTAGATTTATGAGGACTACTACTAACTGCTCCTCAGATCTCTGCAGGGTAAATCTAGACAGCTAGCTAGACTATCTGTCCAATCTGAGTTTTCTGTTGCACTACTAAAACAACTTTTGACGTACACGTTTCACCAAAACAAGTTCCTTTCCGAGGTATTTTAAAGAGGCACCGTCATTGGCTTAGCGCTGCCCAAGAAGATTGTTTTTTTTTTTTTTTTTTTTTTTTTAATGAAGGAATTGCACATACAGGTTATATGTCAAACAATACATTTCCCTTCAGTTTTTGTTTTTAAAAACAGGAACAAACTCTCCCTCACCCACCTGCCCCATACCACTGTGGGCAGTGCGTTCACACCACCACCAAGAATAAAATAGATAAAAAATAAAAAAAAAAAATGTACAAAAAAATAAAATAAAAAATAGTAATAAATTAACAAAATAAAATATTAATGACATAGTCACAGCTCTGCATCAAACATCAAACACACTTACAAAACAAGTACAAGTAAAATAACAATAAAAAAATGTCTCATACTTCAGGCAGTACTTTAAGATTCTCCAAATATGTACCAAAGGGTGCCACTTAGGTAAAATTCTGGACCGAACCTTTCAGTGTGAATTTGACTTTTTCTGTTTAAGAAAAAAAAAAACATCACTTAACCACAGGGTCATGCTGGTGGGGTAGCGGATGTCCAACCCATAAAATCCTACGACGGGCAAGAGTGATGTAAAGGCAACAATGTCCGATTGGACCCGAGTTAAATTTAAGCTCTCATTTGAAATACAAAATTGCAACAACGGGCAAGGCTTATTTGAATTTGTATGACTTCAGATAAAGTTTGGAAAACAGATGACCAAAATTGATTTAGACGGGGGCACAACCAAAAGGTGTGTGTTAAATCGGCAGGGAGAGGGCATCTATTACAACTCCCGTCCGTTCCCGGATATAATCTGCCAACCTAGCCTTACTGAAATGAGCCCTATGCACTACTTTAAACTGAAAGCCCCAAGGTGCACATGATGAGGATGAGTTAATCCTTGTTAGCGCATCTCCCAAAGTCTGCCCGACAACTCAACCAACAACTCCCTTCCCACTCGATCTTAATTTTTGAAAGGTCATGGTTTTCCAGAGACAGTAATTGAGATATAACCTTGATACAGTCCTTTTTTGGATAGAGGAGGGTCATTCTTCCCATGCTACCTCAGGGGGAGGACTGGGAAAGAAGGGAACAGTGCTTTAACACAGTGACGGATCTGAGAGATCTAAAAAAGTTACTGTGTGAAAGATTATATTTCTGGCATATATTATCAAAACTATCAAACCCTCCTTCACAGTACAAGTTTTTAAAACAGGAGAGCTGCTTTCTGCTCCACTGCGTAAATGTCAAGTCAAGAGAGGAAGCTGGAAATAAATGATTTTTACAGATAGGGCTTAGTGGGGAGGGAGAGGTAAATTTGTAATGATTTCGGAACTGGGCCCAGATTCTAAGAGTGGACAGTACTATGGGATTGGAGGTAAACCTAGACCATTTAATGGGCAGGGAAGAGTACACCAAAGCAGGGAGGGATGAAGAGTGGCAAGAGTGCGCCTCAAGTCTACACCAGTCAGTGTCTGGCACGTGGAGCCAAAATAGAATTTTCTAAAAGTTTGCTGCCCAATAGTAGTGGATAAAACTGGGGAGAGCTAGTCCCCCAACATCTCGTCCCCTCTGAAGTAAGCCTTGTTTAACTCTTGGAACTTTATTCTTCCAGATGAGGAGGTAATAGTGGTTAACGATTTAAAAATGATTTAGTCAGGAATAATGGGGACACTGAAACGGATACAAATACTTTGGAAGTACGTTCATCTTCAACGATTGTACCTCCCTGCTATAGTCAGAGGTAGACTGCTCCACCTATGAAAGTCAGCTTTGGTTTGGTTAACTAGAGGTGTAAAATTAGCCAAGGAGAGAGGTAAAGGAACGCGTAATGTATTCCAAGATATTGAAACCGGAATGTGAAAGTTGAATGGGACTGCTTCTTGTTAATTTGCATTGCAAATAATTTATGGGGAAGCATTCGCTTTTTGATAATTAAGTTTGTAGCCAGAAAACAAACCAAAATTGTTCAATATTGAAACAATTACGGGGGGCGCTAGTTTCTGGATTGCTTACATAAATCAAGAGATCGTCCGCATACAGAGAGCGCGATATTCCTCAGTCCACGCCTAAACCCCGCATAACGACGACGACTTTAACGCGATCGAAAGAGGCTCGATTGCCACTGCAAACAGGAGGGGGATAAGGCAACCTTGCGTGTCCCACGTGATAGAGGGAAAAATTTGAATGAGACTGATTAGTTTGAATACATGCTTGGGGGACAATACAGGAGACGAATCCATGCGAGAAACGTGTCACCAAACCCAAACCTCTCCAATACTGCAAACAAATATTTCCACTCCCGATCAAAGGCCTTCTCCGCGTCTAGAGATTACAGCTTTGGAGTCAATGAGGGACAGGGAATAGATAACGTTAGTAAGTCGGCGAATATTTGAAAGAGTGGCGACCCTTTATAAAACCGTCTGGTCTTCAGAGATAACTTTAGGGAGAACGGTTCTAAACGATGGGCCAACACTTGGCAAAATTTTTATATCAACATTTAGGAGGGAGATAGGCGAGAAGACACAGTAAGTAGGGTCCTTGTCCTTTTTGAGTAGTAGTATAATCTTAGCTGTGTGAGGGTTGGGGGCAAATAACCATTTCCAATGATTCGTTAAATATCTCCAGCATATAGGCGCAAGTTTATCTTTAAATTTCTTAAAAAATTCAGGGGGGTAACCGTCAGTCTGGAGATTTACCAGTTCGCACATCTCCGATGGCTGCAACGATTTCTGACTGTGTAAGAGGTCGATCTAACCTTCCCTGTCTCCTGGCCAATGTAGGTAACTCTAAAAATCCAAGAAAACTGTTCATATTCGTAACATCTGATGGGAATTCAGACGTGTAAAGTGTAGAGTAAAATGTTGCAAAAGTATTATTGATTTCCTTTGGGTTGGTGACTATATTTTGATCCTGATCTCTCACTTGGGGTATGAGCGTGAAGCAGCCTGACGTTTCAGCTGGGAGCCAGCAATCGACTAGCTTTTTCTCCGTACTCATAGTAAGTGCTCCGGGTCCGCAGTAGAAGTATTCAGCTTGGTTGGTTGTTAGAAGATTGAGCTTAGACTGCAAAGCTATCCGTTCTTTATATAATTCTGGGGGGGGCTTCAGAGTATTTGCGGTCTAAATTAACAACTGAGTCTGTCAGGTCTTGTACTTGTGCGGCGTTCCTTATTGTCATGTGCTACATAGGAGAATAATTGTCCTCTTAAGTAGCTTTTAAGGTTTCAGAGCAGAGAATATGATATACCTTCCTTTGTTTATTCTGGAAAGTATCTATATTGGTTGCCACATGTTCACAAATTTCTCATTTGAAAGCAGCAGGGAATTAAGTCCAGAAGGATTGCTCTCTAACGTTTAAAGTGAAAGAAAGGTCTAAGATGAGTGGTGCATGATCTGAAATTATGATGCCAAGTATTCAATGATACCACTGCGGGGATGAAAGAGCTATCTATAAAAAAATAACTATCCTTGAAAAGAATGGTGGACATGAGAAAAGAAAGAGAATTGTTTGGAGTTTGGATTTTGAAACCTCCATGGGTCTACACAGCCATTTTGTTCATAAAGTCTGAAAAGACCCTTGACATTGCGGAAGGTGAAACAGTTTAGGGACGATTTATCGAGCAATGGGTCAAGTACAATTAAGATCTCCTGCAAGGATAGTCTATGTGTATCTAAATTAGGGAGGACGACAGAAGGTGTTGGCAAATTCAGTATGTCCCAGTTAGGAGCGTAGACATTCACCAAAAGACGGGTGTTTGGAATAGGAGGGCCGAGACAATGACATATCGACCATTGGGATCTGCAATAATTGTATTGGTGAAAACTGAATCGTTTATTTATCAAAATTGCCACCCTCGAGATCTGTTATTAAATTTGGAATGGAAAATATTATTAACCCATGCTTCGGAGTCTGGTGTGATCTTTTAGCCTTAAAGTGTCTCCTGCAAAACAAAACATCAGTATTCAACGTTTAGGAAAAAATCCTAGAACGTTTCACAGGACCATTCATCCCCTAACATTCCAAGACCAAACCTAACTGCAGCTCCTCCAACTGAGCCTGAACCACCCGCATTACTTATCATAGGAGATACAAAATATGTGAGATAGCCTGAACCGCCTTATGGAAGAGCATTTATGACTTAAGTTGGAATTGAAAAACAAAAGAAACAACAAAAAAATTCCAAAACAAGCAAAAAAAAGAAGAAATATCCAACTAAACACCCCACACCTAGATCTTCTTCCCCAAACGAAGAAAACCGCAGGAATTCCCAGATGAAAAACTTCCAAGACATCCAGCATTGTCTATAACTCCTATCCTACTCTGAGAGTGGCTCCTCTCTCAGTAAGTGCTGTGTATACCTATACAATTATTTATGGCTCACCTTGAGAAGAGAAAAAAGAAAAAAAAGAAAAGGATGTAAAATAAATCCGTGTGGCTGGCCTAATTGAAATAAACTGTATCCAGCTCATGGGACAAGTACTGTCACTCACGCTTGCCTTACTAAATTGGCCAATCTGTGAGATGGCAGGTAGTGTAAAAGTCATAACTATAAAACAACCATGCCATGTTAAGATAAAATAATATATATTTTTTATAAACAAAAAACATGGCTGTTTATTTGAGGCAGAGGCCAATGCGGTGTATTGTACCATAAACGTGCACGAAAAACATAACGTGAATATGCCGTGTGGGCTTGTAGTTTACTTGAAAAGAAAAATTGACCTAGCCATTTATTGTTAACCAGCAGAGAAATAGTCCCATGGTATCAAAGTATCTAAGCCGAAAGCTAGGCTAACTTTCACCTTCTCATAGAAAGTCTGTGCTCCGGCATGTACTCTCCCCAGTGAAGCTCGTAAAACTCTCTGGCCTTCTCCGGAGTCTGAAGAACAGCGTCTGTCCGTCGTGAAGGACGCGGAGCGGGCGGGATAGATGAGGGCAAACCTGACGCTCTTCTTGTACAGGAGGGATTTCACTTCTTTGAAGGCGGTTGTTTCTTGCCGAGTTCCGCGCTGACATCTTCGTGGAAAAATACCCTATGCCCTGAAGAACAGCTGCTCTCGTTTCCTCGTTATTATGCGGTGTTTGTTCTGGAAGGAGTGGAGAAGAAACGAGAATTCTCGGGCGTTTAGAGCTAGCGCAGGGCTCGGGCTGGTTGGATCCCACTCGTGTGCGCGCGGAGATAATGAGGGGACGGGGAAGAAATCTTTGCCCAGGACTTCCTCGAAAAATTCAGTCGAATTTAACTGTGTCCGGCCCCTCCAGATCTCGGGTACCGACAACTCGCAGGTTAGACCTACGGGAGCGATTTTCCAAATCTCCACTTTGTTTTTCAGCCTCTCATTATCCGCAAGGGTGGGTGCATGATGCTTCGATAGCTTCTATTCTGCGCTGTAGTCATTTAGCCTTTCTCCATGTCATGGAATGTTCTTCGTGGGAGTCAAGAGACAATTTTACCCGTTCCAGGGATGCCGAAATTGGTGCCAGTGCCTGCCGAGTGTTTTCTTCAGGAGAGAGTCCGTTTGCGTGCGAGGTCGGACAGAAGCACCGAGTGAAGCCTAGCAAGATCAGCGGTAACTCGAGCCGGGCTAGCTTGTGCAGCATATTGTCTTCAAGCGTGGCAACTTCATCCATCTCGGTCGCTTTTTGCCCGGTCACCGTCTCTTTGGAACAGTTAGTTGTGAAAAGTTATGTCTTAACGTACACGTAAGCAACTCCAGGTGCGCCGAACTTTATGTCGAGAAAATGAGGTAGAAAGTAAAAAAGTAATTCGGGAGCCGCTTCTCACACGTCTGCTCCCTACATGCTCAAACCGGGAGTCCCCTGCCCAAGAAGATTGTGATTGGTTTTAAGAAATGCCAATAAACCAGAGCAGGTTTTTCCTTCATCCCGGAATTATGTGTGGACTAGCCAGACCCTCCTCCGCAGCACTGTGAAGGAAGGTCTGGCAATGTGAGACTAACTTTGGGGATAGAAGAAGGTTTGTGAGGCGACATTTGGCATACTGAAGATACTAATGCAACATCCGGCATACAGCAATCTATAGTAAATATCAGCAAATACAGTTTGACTGTTCAGCATCCTGAAAGGCCATACAACTCAGTCATCACACTTACTGTACTACAGCAACGCTACTGTAGGACTGTCATGAATTCAAAAAGCAGAAAGAAAACCTTTGGTACCTCAGGGTTGCATGTGCCGTTGGCATAGGGACAGCTGACATCAGGAGACATCACCTTGTAGACAGCCTCACCTGACGATGCAAGGTACCTGGGTCACAGCGCTGGTTAAAGACACAGCTCACATCCTCTGGAAAACATTCATTTATTCAACATGTCTAGCACTTTTGAATGAATGTGTCAGCTGTGAACGAGACCTGTACGTATAAGAAGGATACACAGCGGTAATGGCCCAGTAGGAGATGCAAACAGTCACCAAGAGAAAGGTAATGCATGGAAAGAACAGCGTGGACATGATGCAACCGATGGCTCTGCAACAACAGAAACACCATCAGCCAGCATCTTACACCATACAATAATCACTATACAATAATCAGGGGTTTGGGATTTCATACTTGCTTGCCTCTCTGAGCAGGGCAATTGCCACTCGCACTCGTCTCCTCAGGAAGATCAACATCAACAGGATGGAAGCTTCTGCCAGTCCCAGACACACCACTGAGACATAAACACGTGCACACACACACACACACACACACACACACACGATCTTAATATTTTAAGTTTTATTTGTTATACTTTTGCTTTGGCTCTAAATCCCCCTCAGATGACTGTGTGAAAGTAAGTTGTGCCAAATTATTTCTGATATCCCTCAAATAATAGGATCATCTCAGGCTGACTAAGTACTGCTTCATAAAGGCATCAATGATTAGCACAGATTTTAAATAGCACCTGAGAAATGCAAAATTACTTTTAGGTGTTATCTTCCATTTAAAAACACTGTACAAATCTGTATATGACTGACTTCCTGTAAAGTCACGAAATGTCAAGCAGACACACTTACATAATATAATCCATGTCTGTGTGAGTTGTAGATAGACATGCAGGTCAGTGTGCAGGCCGACTTCTACAATGGCAACTTCAGAGCCAGCAGTGTGTCTCAGCTGGGACAGTACCATGGAGCAGTACCACATACCTGCACGCACGCACACACGCACACACACACACACACACACACACACACACACACACACACACACACACACACACACACACACACACACACACACACACACACACACACACACACACACACACACACACACACACACACACACACATGTTTCTGTTATCACTTCATCACATAATGAAGTTCAAGTCACACCTCTGAAGGGCCTGACAGATGTGTAGAGAGACAAATGTGTAGAGAGACAGATGTGTAGAGAGACAGATGTGTAGAGAGAGATTTGTAGACCGACAGGTGTGTAGACAGACAGGTGTGTAGACAGAGAGATGTGTAGAGACAGATGTGTAGAGAGAGATTTGTAGACAGACAGGTGTGTAGACAGACAGGTGTGTAGACAGAGAGATGTGTAGAGACAGATGTGTGAACAGATGTATGCAGACAGATGTGTACACAGACAGATGTGTAGAGAGACATGTGTACACAGAAGATGTGTAGAGAGACAGTTGTATAGACAGACAAGTGTGTAGACAGAAAGATGTGTGGAGACAGTTGTGTAGACAGACAGATATGTAGACATACAGATGTGTAGATTGAGAGGTGTGTAGAAAGACAGGTGTGTACACAGACAGGTGTGTAGACAGACAGACAGGTGTGTAAAGAGACAGATGTATAGGACAGACAGATGTGTAACCAGACAGGTGTGTAGCCAGACAGGTGTGTAGCCAGACAGGTATGTACTCACCATATGCCAGCAGTAGGATGACAGTGATGATGGTAGCCCAGAGCAGAGCGCCAGCTGTGAACCTCAGCAGCAGGATGAAGAGCAGACTAACAGCCAGGGAGATCAGCAGACCTCTGGCACACATGCAGAGATACAGCATCATGTTAACAAGCCACAACCTGTCACATTTGTTCCTCCAACCTCCACATGCTTCATCATCTTTGTCAGTTTTCCAATGATTTCAGTTTCGTCACAGTGTGTAAGAGTTCGGGAGAAAGAACAATATGAGCATGCCGTGTAAAGCAAGACTGTGTAATATTTACAGCTACTATGGCCATAAAGCTAGTGTGTGAAGAGTCATACTGTCAGTGATGTGTGCTAACATTAGCAGCCATACATATCATGGTGTTATTTCTTCCTAGGTTCACTTGCTTTAAACATTTCAAACTTAAAGTTCTAATCATAATATAATCATTTGGATACTTTTCATAGTCAGCATTTGTTCTGCAATAACCATTCAATGTCTTTACATTCTGCAGTTATTAATGGTTTAAAGTTTACTCTCTGTACATTATTGTACTAGCTCTGATGAACAGTGCTGGCACAATGCTAAGTCAATATCTGTTTTTGTGTGTTGTGGTTTGTGGAGTTACATGAGTATCCATGGCCATGACTTGGCATAATCCTCCACTATCTTCATGCCTAGATCCCTGGTGTCCACCAGTCCTGTTATACCCCTGCACAGAGCACACAAGACACAGAGAAATCCATGTACATTAGCTACATGCTGCATCTGCATAACAGAGCACGGTTCTCTTCTCTGCTTCTCATCAGATTCATCAAGCAACCCTTTTAGAGCTGGCTCAGGCTAGCCTTGGACCGGCTCTTAGTTATGCTGTTATAGTGTTAGACTGCCAGGGGACTTCCTATTACACACTGAGCTCCTCTCTCCTCTCTCTTTCCTTCTGTGTGCACTCATGTCCCATAAATGCTTGTTACTAACTTAGCTACAGGGAGCTTCTTCCCAGGGGTCCTTAGGTTTTCTCGCCACACAGTTTTCCTTGGAGGGTGACACCAAAACCATGGCTGCAGCTGTCGCCCTGGTCCTACAGGGCATAGCAGGGCAACTACAAGTTGGCTACTACAACTATTCAATTCAATTTCAATTCAATTTTATTTATAGTATCAATTCATAACAAGAGTTATCTCAAGACACTTTACAGATAGACCACACTCCAGAATTTACAAGGACCCAACAGTTCTAGTAGTTTCCTCCAGAACAAGCAACAGTGCGACTACTATTTCTAGTCATAGTTCCATTATCTTTATTGTGACTATAATTGTCACTGTTAATCATACCTCCAACCGGCACCGTCAGACACCGCCTACCAAGAGCCTGGGTCTGTCCGAGGTTTTATCTTAATAGGAAGTTTTCTCACACTTAAGGTTTTTTTTTTTTTTTTAATTGTTGGGTCGCTGTAAATTATAGAGTGTGGTCTAGAACCGCTCTACCTGTAAAGTGTCTATAGATATCTATGATTTGAAACTATATAAAATTGAACCGTTGTAACTGACTCTGTGACCTTGATCTGCTCGCTGAGTTTCTCTCCACCCTCTTACAGAGCAGACACATTCACATTCACCTTCAGTACTTACTCAGAATCTATGTCCTGGTTGGATATTAATTTTGTTCCTCAGTTGTATCTAAAGTTAACGCTTTTATGCGCTGTCAGTCATTTCTTTGAACATACAGATATTACACAGCATCCAGTCCCCCTTAGCTCAGAATTAAATCTCTGCATGTCCTTCTGTGCGCATATAGACAGCTGTCACTCCAGCAGTTCCACTAAAAGCTTTATCTCAGTTTAAACTGTAAAACATTTTCGACACTTAAGATTAATGAATTATTATCTCTATCACTCATGCTGTGATTGGTCGCACTGATGGAACAAAATACCCTACAATATGGAAGATTATATGTTCATATTTCTGAGTGACTGTCCGAAAGAAGCGTAGCTCTAGCTTCAAACCGGGGAACGCACATGACATGTACAGCCGCATGTCATCCTTCCACTGCAAGCTTATTAATTAATCCTAAACCTAAAGTAAATTATCATTTGAAAGCCTTGTTCTTAATCTTCATCATGGAAAACATTACAGCCAATTATGTTTGTTTTTATTTACCAAGCTCCAGGACCATATTCTGAATATTTTTATCAGAATACTTATCAGACAAAGTACTGATGATAGGGGATTTTAATATCCATGTGGACTTTACAACGATAGCCTTAGTATTGCTTTCAACTGGATTTTGGTTTTAGTCAGAGTGTGCATAAGGCCACTCACTGTTTTAACCAC
>NC_045744.1:30613492-30614038 GCF_008692095.1 Etheostoma spectabile
AACCTTGTGCTGGCATATGGCATCAAAATTGAAGATTTAATAGTATTTCTGCAGAATCCTTTATTATCCGACCATTCTATAATTCTCTTTTGAATTCTTACTACTCGACTATACTAAAGCAGCAGCTCAGTCAGTAGGGGGTTGGGTTGGGAACCGCAGGTGGTTCAGATAGTCACAACTCTATTGAGCCATCTATTACCATAGCTTTGAGTAGTGACGACTTTATGAGCTTCTTTATTGATAAAATTATAAGAATTAGAGATAAAATTCATCACCTTTTGCCCTCAATTTCTAACGGTTCACCTTTAAACGTAGTAGCAGTAGAAAGAACAACAAGGTCTGAAATATACTTAGATTGCTTCTATCCTATTAATGCTAAGCCATCTGACTCTTAGACCCCATTCCAACGAGGCTACTTAAAGAAGCGTTACCTGTGGTTATAACTACATTACTAGATATAATCAATAGGTCTTTATTAACAGGAGGTTATGTACCGCGGTCATTTAAAGTAGCTGTGATTAAACCTCTCCTGAAAAAACCCTCCCT
>NC_045744.1:30614048-30619056 GCF_008692095.1 Etheostoma spectabile
GGTCTTAGCAAACTATAGACCTACTGTGTATCTAACCATCCCTTTCTCTCCAAGATCTTTGAGAAGGTAGTTACTAATCAGTTATCGGATTTTCTACATTGCAATAATCTATTTGAGGACTTTCAGTGAGGAGTTAGGTTATGCAATCAATCTCAATTTGTTAAAGTTAACGATAAATCCTCCAAGTATGCTAAAATTAGCCATGGCGTTCCACAAGGCTCAGTGCTTGGACCAACTCTATTCTCCCTATATATGCTTCCTCTAGGCAATATTAATAGGAAACACTCAATTAACTTTCATTCTTATGCGGATGACACCCAATTATATATATTAATCAAACCAGACAGCTAAACTTCAAGCATACATACATGATTTAAAATAATGGATGACCTACAATTTTCTTTCTTATAATGCAGCCTTGCTATGCCATGAACTACTACAAACTGCTATTTTTAGTCACTGTTCCATTATATTATTGCCACTATTTATTTCAAACCAAACCGGCCCGTCGGACACCGCCTACCAAGAGTCTGTGTCTGTCCAAGGTTTCTTCCTAAAAGGGAGTTTTTACTAGCCACTGTTGCTTGCTCTGGAGAGAACTACTAGAACTGTTGGATCCTTGTAAATTATAGAATATGGTCTAGACCTACTCTATCTTAAAAGTGTCTCGAGATAACTCTTGTTATGAATTGATACTATAAATAAAACTGAATCGAATTGAATTATGTTTAATTTGACTACATTTGTCAAGGGAGCTGATATAAAGCCACTGAATCCTGTTGATCAGAGACACAAGTAGACTTCTAAAATGTTACATCTACTAGGTATTTTACCAACGCCTTTCCAAGAGCAAATCACTATACACATTGTTACTGGATCAGAGGGTGAGCTTTCAGTCAGGTGTTTTGTCGCCATCAGATTAAAAGGTAAAGAAATATGTTTAAAATGTGTTGTATGCTACGGTACAGACAAATGCACAGTCATAAAAAACATGTAATAGAAGTTACAGTACTTGGCAGCATGTTGAAGTTCAGTCACACTATGGGCCATTTCCAGAGCATCTTTAAAGCTGGTTCTGTTGGCTACAGTCAAAGTCCCATTCAGAGTGATGAAGTCTGGGAGACATCTCTGGAGAACTGACACACACACACACACATACATCTTTTAATATGCAATATGAGTGCATTATATTTCCAATTTACAAGTCATGCAAACACCCATCTGCACTGAGTAAGCACCATGGTATTCCACTGTTCTCTGAAACTGCACTGGCATCAAGAGACATTTCAACTGACTATAACAGTAAATCTGCACAATGTGATTCATATGATAGAGCTGAGAGGCAGGTTATTTTAATGAATTTGATCAGCAAAAAACATCCAATTTTTGTCATGGGTCGCCTTTTAAAATGTACTTCTTTAAAATGTAATTGTTGACATAATGAGTTGAAATGTTCAGTCAGCTGTGGAGGAAAGAGGCGTCTCATCCTTACATGGTCTACTAGGTACAATCATGGAGGGACAGTCCTCGTCTCGCAGAACCTGAGACACTGGCTGGAGAAATAGAAAGGAGGGTTAGAATAACAGTATGGATGAGCGTTCAGGTACTGTTTCCTCTATGTTGATTTGGAAATGGCGGCCCACCAAGCCAAAATTTCTGCCGCCACGGTATCAGAAATAAGGCAGACGCACAATGTAGGAAGTGGTTGCCTTTTAAATGATGCAGTCTGATGTCCGTCTAGTGAGCGATACTGCGCTTTGATGTCGGTAGAGAGGCAGCAGACTTTTTATTTATTCCTTTTCTTCATTCTGTCTGGTTAGTGTGTTCGTGAGGAAAATATGAATATTGTACATGTGGAGTTTGTTGTGTGACAATATGCAGGACAAATATATCTGTAGTTTAATTATTTAGATCAAAGTAATGGCAAGTGTTGTCTTGAGAGCCTTATTTTCCTTTTTTGCAAGGCACACTGGTTAGAGTCTACTTAGCTAATCATCGTCGTTAATATGTGATGACGCATGTTTATTTCACACTCTGTGTGTGCTCTGTGTGTTTAATATGTTAAAGTTTACTTTTATAACATAGAGTAGGAGGTTATTGTGAAGTGAATCTCAGTTTCTGTGCTCTGTAAGCTATGGGCATTTAACCACCTTGTGATTTATTCCATGTCTGTAGCCTACTTGTAACATTGGTAACAGCAACAGCTAATGCACTAAGTTCATAGCTGCTGCTTTTATTTCACTTAACAAAACAAAACAAAAGACAGCAAACAAAAGCTTCCAAGATGAGGTCATCTTTGTTAGTTTGACAGCTGGATTACATTAATATGCAGAGACGGTCCTGGGCTAAAATTTGAGATTCTGTTCATTGAAGTTTGAAACAGGATCCACTTTGTGGGCCTTATCTTGCACCCGGTGCAGCGCAAAGCCCATCACAAGTGTCTTTCCTAATTTAAGGCCGACGCAGCTGTCAATTTCCCGGCCACGTTGTTTAAATAGCAAATGCACCTGACCCAACTCAGCGCCAACGGGCGTGATGGTCTGACAGAGAGGTGTGTTCAGGGGCATTCTTGGCATATTGGGATCTTGTGGCAGCGGAAAGTAATCGCGCCAAAAAAAACCTGGTCTAAAGCCAATAACACAGCATTTCATTGTTATTTTAATGCCTGCTTCACCTCGTGGAGTTTTTGTAGCATAGTGCTCATGCCATATATGAATCTCTCCTTCCTGCTTAGCAAATCCGCCAATATAACAGCAAGGCGCCAAGGTACAAATGCACCTGGCTCTTTAAGGAAACGGGAGATGACGCTCAAATTGGTTATTGCATCTTACGCCCAAAACACACCTGTGATTAAATAACACACTAGGTACAACCCTTTTGAACCTTGCGCCTTGTGCACGAAGCCTTTTTCCTGCCATTAAACTAGCAAAAGTGGATTAGTACACACCCTAAACGCACCTGCCCCAGGCGCTTTACTACTGTTAAAATAGGGCCCTGAGTCTCACTCTCTACTCTATGCTTTTACATCACTGCATTTATCTAATTACATCAAGTACTATAGTAATTCTTGCTCAGAGTTCAACAGTGTGTTCAAGTTTCAAAGGCACATAATGTGTCAGTATTAGTACCTTGTCAGGGTTATTAAAGCCAGGCTTACAGAACTGTCTGTAATATTCCCAGTAACTCTTGCTGAGTTTATGTTGCAGCTGCATCTCAGTGTAGGTGGCAAACCTGTCTGGGCACTTTGACAAACACATCTGAAAGAAAATTGACACAGACAGTACATTTGTCATTTAATTCACAACGGTTATGGACATATGGCTCTCATCTTTTCAATGCCAACGCAGATTTTTTAGTCAGCTACTAAACTGTAAAAATCAAGCTGCAGTAGTAACAAGAACTTTTTATTGACAAATGCAATCGTGTCAAAGTTAATGAGCATCGGTCAGTAAGTGTCCCTTTTTGTTGGCGTACGGTGTGACTCATTCAATGTTATTTTAATCTGACATGATGAACTGATGCTGTTCTACTGTAGCAGATACACATGATCATTATTGTTCATAGAGTACCTGAGTTGTGGGGCACTGAAGGTTGATTAGTATAGCCGGGTTGGCACATTTCAAGATGTTGAAATAGAATAGGATGGGTTTCCTCCTGCAAAAAAAGTGTTCATGTTAAATCACACACATGCAGTATATGATCATTTCAGTGTTTCTGCTACATAAATTTAGCAGGGGCACACCACTGGTTAGACATTTTTAGACATCGCCCTCCATCTTCACCCATGGATGTCGGTTTTCTTCCAGTTGTGCGTGAGTAACACAGCGTTTGAATCTTCTTCACTCATGCATATGGTCTTTTAGACACTATTGGCTACATTCATAAACAAACATAATCATATCTAAACCACCTTGTCATATTGCTTATTACTAATAAAATTCAAGTTGGATTTAGTGCCATGACGCCATCTGCACAGGTAGCTGACCAGAATCTGTCATAATGACAAAGGTTCATATGGTGTGCATAAAAACAAACTGGGTGAAGCTTGCACATAACTCTAGTATCCTGTAAAGATATCTGGCGCGTAGAGTGTAATAAAAGTGTCTTACTCATTAGAAGTCCCTTTCTGACCACAGAACTGGCCATTGCTGTCTGTCGGATAGAGCACCTTCCTGGGATCCCCATGTAACCAGGCTGGACACAAAGACAGACAGACAGACACACAGACAGGAAGACAGACAGGCGCGCACACCACACACACACACACACACACACACACACACACACACACACACACACACACACAGACAAACAGATAAACAGATAAACAGACAGATAGACAAGCACACACAAACATATACACACACAGACCAGACAGACAGACAGACAGACAGACAGACAGACAGACAGACACACACACACACACACACAAAGATTGTAACAGAGAAACAATATTCCTGCACATTAAACATTTAAGTATGCTAGTATGTAGCTCATTACTACAGTAAATAACAACATAAACTGGATATTGTCTCCAAGGGTTGCGCAACATAACTCAAAAGATAGTTTGAAACATAAAATCAATTGTTGAATGTGTAAGAAGTGATATTTTTTTTTACATGTATATTTGGAAACGATAACGTATTCTAAAAATGGACTGAAAAATATTGGTGGATTTTTCTATGATAGAAATGGAGGAACTGTCACAAAGCTCTACACAAAGGAATTACAACGTCTGCCTTTCCTTACTCGTAAATCTTCTCGTTATTTTAAATGTATGTGTCTACATGAGTGTGTGTGGGACTGATGAAAGAAATGGGGGCTTAGTACATGAGACAGAAAGAGAGGGTGATGTCATCGAGAATGATGTCATCTGGGTTTGGTAGTAGCAGAGCTGGAGTGGAGTGATTCTGAGTGTGTGCATGCGTGTGAGTGTGTATGACATGCTCTTAATACAACCACATATAGTACACAGGTGTGTTTGTGTGTGTGTGTGTGTGTGTGTGTG
>NC_045744.1:30619066-30620155 GCF_008692095.1 Etheostoma spectabile
GTGTGTGTGTGTGTGTGTGTGCGTGCGTGTGTGCATGCATGTGTGTAGTACTGTGGGATTAGTGGAAACATGTCCTCTTAGGGTGATGTCACCAGTAGCCCACAGTTATACACATACGCAGTGAATAGCGCTAGAAGGAATATGAGTGGTAACTTCAGCAATAGCATAAATAGATTGCATTGGTAAGATTCTGACTCCAGCAGCCTTTTCTACCTTTTGCCTGACACATCTCAAAATGATAGATATTAGTTCTGTCCATGATGGTTTCAATCCGCTGTTTGAAAAATGTTCCATACTGAAAGGAACTAATTGACAGACTGCCAGTTTGGACACAAGATGCAACATACAACATGCAGTCATCTGGCGGTAGAGCTTCTGAAGCCTAGCAAACCAAAACTCCTCCAAACCATTCAATAATAAGGGTGTCACAATTTCAATATTAAATCAAAAACGACCAAAATTAAGACACAATCTTGAGATTCTGAGTCCAGTTCCGATTCTTCATTTTGATTCTGGTTCTTATCAATTCTCGATTCCAATTTTTTGAGGGGTTGAGTTGAAATGGGTCACATGCTTATTTCACAAATAAGAGGAAGGTTTTATTTTTGATTCAGTGGTGGGACAGTTTTTTAGGGCTTTATCAAAGTAAAATAAAGCCACACTAGAGCGCAGTAAACTGCGCCTGGCTGCTTACATAAACTAAAACTTGCACTTATTAAAGTGGGAAGCAATGATCGGATTTGACACCAAAATCCTCCAAGCGATTTCCAAACAATTCCAATAAAGAAAGGATTCTACTGGAATCCTAATTTTTAAAACAATTCCAAGTAGGAATTGGTTCTCGATGCCCAACCCTATGTGTGTGTGAGCGAAAGCGTGGTCAGCGAGTTTGTTTGCCTGCAATCTCTTACCACAGGGTCCAGTCGAGTTTCTTAAACAAACAATTGGGGAAATAAACGTCTCTTGTCCACGAGTCTCATGGATAGAGGCCGCGGGGAGCTGGATCGAGCAATGAGAGCTAGCTCGCTAGCCTCCTTCTAACAATCCATCCATCTTCATCCGCTTATCCGGTATTGGGTTGCGGGGGCA
>NC_045744.1:30620165-30620345 GCF_008692095.1 Etheostoma spectabile
CAGGGGACCCCAAACTTCCCTTTCCCGAGCCACATCAACCAGTTCTGACTGGGTGACCCCGAGGCATTACCAGGCCAGGTTGGAGATATAATCTCTCCACCTAGTCCTGAATGTTCCCCGGGGCCTCCTCCCACCTGGACGTGCCTGGAACACCTCCCTAGGGAGGCGCCCAGGAGGCAT
>NC_045744.1:30620355-30623581 GCF_008692095.1 Etheostoma spectabile
TGCCCGAATCACCTCAACTGGCTCCTTTCGACGCGAAGGAGCAGCGGTTCTACTCTGAGCGCCTCTCGGATGACTGAGCTTCTCACCCTATCTGTAAGGGAGACGCCATCCCCCTCCTGAGGAAACCCATTTTGGCCGCTTGTACCCTGGATCACGTTCTTTTGGTCATGACCCAGCCTTCGTGATCATAGGTGTGGGTGGGAACGAACACTGACCGGTAGATCAAGAGCTTTGCCTTCTGGCTCAGCTCCCTTTTCGTCACAACGGTGCGATAAACAGAATGTAATACCGCACCCACTGCTCCGATTCTCCGACCAATCTCACGCTCCATGGTCCCCTCACTCGTGAACAAGTCCCCAAGGTATTTAAAGTCCTTCACTTGGGGTGAGGACCCATTCCCTACCTGAAGAAAGCACTCCATCGGTTTCCTGCTGAGAACCACGGCCTCAGATTTAGAGGTGCTGATGCTCATCCCAGCTGCTTCACACTTGGCTGCGAACCAATCCAGTGAGTGCTGAAGGTCACAGACCAATGATGAGATCCTGAGCCAACCAAACTGCAAGCCCTCCCCACCCCAACTACGCCTCGATATCCTGTCCATAAATATTACAAACAGGATTGGTAACAAAGCGCAGCCCTGGCGGAGGCCAACCCTCACCTGGAACAAATCCGACTTACTGCCGAGAACCCAGGCACAGCTCTCGCTTTGGCCATAAAGAGATTGGATGGCCCAAGAAGGGACCCCGTCACCCCGTACTCCTAACAAGATCCCTCAAATTCACAAAAACGCCTTAAATTGAAATCGGACAAAAGTGTTAGCTTTGTAAAACCTTAGGGTTGCTGTGGTATACATGCAATGATAAAATTCATACTGTAAATATACTATAGCTAAGTTGAAAGTGAACCCAGGTCTGTGAAAGGACAGGAAGGATGGCGATGCAGCAACCCAGGCAGCACACCGTCACATCGTGGCAGCGGCCTGTGCTGCCTGTGTTGCTACATTGCCGCCAGGCGCTGCAATGCCCTGCAGTGCCCTGCTACACCATGAACTACTACAATTACAATGTCAAGTCATAGTTCCATTATCTTTATTGTGACTATAATTGCCACTGTTCATCACACCCCCAAACGGCACCGTCAGACACTGCCTACCAAGAGCTTGGGTCTGTCTCCCTAAAAGGAAGTTTTCCTCAACAGTCAAAGTTTTTGCCTAAAAGGGAGTTTTTCCACACCACTCTGGCACTACATGCTTGTTCTTGGGGGCCTTTTTTGTTCTGTAGTTATTGGAATTGTTGGGTCTTTTTAAATTATTGAGTGAGGTCTAGACCTACTCTAAGTGTCTTGAAATACATCTTTTTGTGATTTGATACTATAAATAAAATTTAATTTAATTGAAACAGTTTGCCAAGATATGTACATAATTCATTGCTGGTGGATAAAATACTATCTGGAGGGGTGATCTGTTGCCTAATTAAATTATTCTTGTTGTTCAAAAACTGTAAAAACTCCTCACAGTTTTCTAGTGTAGCCTCTTTAAAATTAGAGGGAGTGGCGGAGGTGATTGAATTTCTTGCTCCTTTTACTGCAGTTTGAAAGTTTTTCAAGGAATCTTTTCATGAAGGATAAAAAAACATGAAGGTTTTTTGGTTTTGTTTCACCCATTTCCATTATGGTGTAATGGTAGCATTGTGTTTAATCTTCACACTTCTCAGTTAGGGAGGTCACCTGCTTGGTGAGGATCTGTAGTTTGTGCTCCAGGGATGTAGTCACATCTGCCCAGTGATTCATTTCTGTTTCTAGCTCTGTGACGCCCTCACAGCCGCTGCTATGTCGCCATGAATCTCAGTCCATGCCAATGCCAATTTGGACCTCAAAGATGTTACTAGAGTGTCTATTTTAGCGTCCACAGAGGCTCAGATGTTATTTTTCAGAGTTGCCAGATCAGATGTTCAGCTCAAAGTGTAGCAATAGCAGTGAGGACAACTCTGTTCAAAGTGGTGGCGTTAGCTCAGTCCACGCCAGCTCCGTTAGCATGAGAATTAGTAGGCATATCAACACTTCAAAACGGACTTCAGAATATCAAAAAGTATTGCCGTAGAAAAATGCAAAGCATCGTTGATCTTCCAATTATTGAACAGCTGACAGGGATCTCCAAAATCTCCGCCCCGATACAGGAGCGGGGTGTCTCGTAACACCCCTACTGATCTGGGCTTCTTCTTTTGGGTGGAATATTCTAAACTAATCCCCCCCCAACCCATCACCAAAGACACTTCACAATTTACTTCGTTGTGCCTCAGGTAAACAATGTGTGTGTTTGTTAAGGCTGAACAATATTGTGTTTTACCATCGACATCACGATATGCGCATTGCAGGACATTGCAATGTTGACATAATCCTTTTTTGCTGCTTGACTGAAAAGTAAACTTTCACTGTTCTCCTTTGAGGATGATTATTACCGGTCGACCCTTCCCCTTTGAGACAGGTAGCCATGTGGGTAACGTGTGTGTGTGATGTTAGTCCAACGGGGTTGGTTTTGGGAAGTGAGGCTCTCCGTGTGTAGAAAAGTATCGTAGGCAGTAGCTGCCGCTGACACAGTGATGCGCATAGTTTTCGATGGGTAGTCAGTAAAGCTACCGTAGTCGGTGTTTTATGTTCGCACTAACAAAATCACCTAAATAATGCAATATAATCACAAAGTCTCCCGGCCATCTTCCCCCGCAGTTAGCTGCTACCAGCCAGGCTAAGGCTAATATAGTTGGCCTAAAGAAACAAGGGGTCCGTCCGTCCCAACTAACGTTATGGTTCGGAGCTGCAACACTGGAAACGTAACACTATTCTAAAACCAAAGTCTGTGTCTGATCTAACGTCATTTAAACTGATTTAATTGTTCTTGGATACACAGAGTATGTTGCTAGTGCGCGTGACTTGCAGGTCTGATCAATTTATCAAACAAACGAGCTGGCCCCGCTAGTTGACCTCAACCTAAAATTTAAAGGAGGCAACATGCAGTTATTGTTGTACAGTTTAGCCTGGATTGATAGTATTACATGAATACAATGGTGTCATGTTAGTCAACCAGCGTATTTCCACTTAATTGCCCTTTAGAAAATCACTTCAGAAGACTAGTCACAGTGTATACTTGCTTAGGTGTTTGTAAAGCATGAAAGTTCAACAAAGAATGGTTCACATTTTCATTTTTGTCTTCTATGTAGATGCACTCCCCTAC
>NC_045744.1:30623591-30626246 GCF_008692095.1 Etheostoma spectabile
CAGTAGTCAAGAATGATTTATTATTCCAAATAGAGCTATTTATGTCATCTTTTACAAATTACTTTTTCTTTTTTCGTATCTTGCAGGATTTTTTTTTGCAATGTCAGTTTTTTTCAATATTGTGCAGGCCTACTGTTGCATGTGCATGTAAATGTATGTTTTCACTAGAGAATGTACTGTAACGAGTCTGATCCAAGAAGCTTTTCCCCCACTCCCACATTGTGTTGTGTGCACGTGTTTGTTTGTGTGTGCATGGGCGTTTGTGTGACTGTACATATGTGTGTGTGTGTGTAGAGTCACTCACCCACTATCCCCAGGGCCATATATGAGAAGATGACAATGATGAAGATCAAACAACATAAGATATCAGTGCAGCATCTGAAAAGACAGAGATAAAGCAAAAAAAAGAGCTTAGAGGTGAATGACGAAGAGGGAGGGTTGAGTTATTCCTCTTTAGGAAAACAGTGGGAGATCAATTTTAGATGTAATATGAGAGAAAAAACACACATTTCCTCACAATCACATAGCTAAAAAGATGCAATTATAGATCAAAGGATATGTATGTCTTTGGGAAAAATGTGTTCGATAACACAGCTTGTGTAAGTGAAAGTCAACTTCAGTGAGGACGGTTGATGTGGTAAAAAATAGTTCCTCTACAGATTCATTCACCAGAATTTGTCTTCATTTAAGACAGACATTTCTAAACATTCTGGTAATCATTAAAGTTATTTCAGAGTGTAGCCTTGAAAAACAGGAAAGTCTTTTCAAAAAACAAGTTGCATAATGGGAAGTGTAGGATCTAATGTTTTTGAACCTTGACTACTAGTGATTTAACACCAGGCTATCTAGGCATCTGCTTTCATATGATGTTTTATATCTGTCTCTCACAATTCCCCTTATGCAAGTGGAATAAGACATGCACTAAACTTGGCTTAAAAAAAAAGAAAACATATTTTTTACAATAATAAATGTTGGCTGCACAAGCAATAAGTAAGGTTTGGAAGAAAAACATCTATGAGCCTGTGACTACTTGTACATTTAATCATCTTACTGTTGGACTTTTGTAAACTTAGGCAGATGACAAAATTGTTTGAATATATATTAAGCCACCGGCTGGGTGATGTAGTGTGGACAAGTTAAACATGACATCCTGAAATACCAATAAAGTGATTGAGTAGCAGTAGTATCTAGAATTAGGTATCTCTACCTATTTGTAAGCAAAGAAGGAAGTATGGAGTTACCTTCTGCGGACTGGACCTCTGAAGGAAGGATCAAACTTGTGTGGTTCTCCTGAAAGAAAGAAAAGTACATGACAAGCTTTAATGGATTTAGACCAAACCAAATCAAATCAGCGCCTTGCAAAAGTAGAGGAATATAGGTAACAGTGGCTCAAAGTCATGTCATGTCAAAGTCATGTGTAAATAATAAGAATTGTTCAAAAAGCCTCATAAATAATTGAGGAAGAGTTACCCTGCCCGGAAGACGCCCGGTGCCACCTTCTGGAGCCAGGCGAAGGGGGGGGGGGGACTCTGACTGTTGTTTATACATATGCACTGAACACTACTACTGAGCACTCACTGGATCGATTCACAGCAGAGTGTGAAGTGAGGATTAGCACCTCTAAATCTGAGGCCATGGTTCTCGTCAGGAAACCAATGTAGTGACTTCTCCAGGTAGGTAATGTGTCTTTACCTCAAGTGAAGGAGTTCAAATATCTCAAGGTCTTCTTCGCAGGTGAGAGGACAATGGAGCAGGAGATTGGCCGGAGAGTCTGAGCAGCGGGGCCATTATTGCATTTGCCTTACAGAACCATTGTGACAAACAAAGAGCTGAGCTGTAAAGCAAATTTCTCAATCTACCTGTCAATTTTCTTTCTACCCTTACCTATGGTCATAAAGGCTGTGTCATGACCCTGGGTAAAAGTGACCAAAATGGTGAGTCTGTGAGTTATGACTAGTAAGGATGACCGCTGGGCGTCTCCCTGCGAGGAGGGTTTGGACCCAGGACTAGGTGGAGAGATTATATACCCACCCTGGGAACGGCTTTGGATCCCCGAGTCAGAGATGGTTAATGACGCTCGGGAAAGGGAAGTTTGGGGTCCCCTGCTAGAGCTGCTACCCCCACAACCCTACCCCAATAAGGGGAGGACTATGAATGGATGGATTGTCTGCAATTAAGTTTTTCATATCAAGCCTGCATCATCATGATGTTTGTCAGGTAGCTCCAGTAGAACCTGTTCACTTCTGTTTCACTGAAAATTAAGCTAGGGTGGACACTAATATTTTCCAGCAATGGTGCATGGGCCACCAGTCCCCTAAATTTGGTGCTCAAAGTACATTTTTGGTGGCCCAAATGCAAACCTCTCTAAGTCGTTTTTCGCCCCCCTTCATGCCTTTGCCTCATGCAAGCTCTCCCTTCCTCCTTTGATCAATCTACATTGTTCAACACATATGTGAAGCAGCTGACCAGATATTGTTTTTTTCCACTTAAGAAACAGTAGTAAACTGAGATCTGGAGTTTCAACTGCTAAACTTGAGATGCTTATACATTCATTTAAATCATATCTTATTGTAACTCACTGTTCTCCTTACTTGGTATGTCTGTTCGTAATTACCTTCAGTTAATCTGTCACACACACACATGCACACACACACA
>NC_045744.1:30626256-30627235 GCF_008692095.1 Etheostoma spectabile
CACACACACACGCACGCACACACACATCTCTATTACTCAACATCTTTTAAAATCATTTTGATAAACCAGTGTACAGTTGATGTACAACCAGACAGGATGAGCAGAAAGAAACAGACCTGAGGTCAGCTGATGGCATTAGTGACCAGTAATGCTCAGCTAATCTTTATCCTGCTGCTGACCAAAATAGCCACCTTGTGCTCAGTACAAAAGAGCAACACCTTTGTTGACATGGTTGTCATAGGCAAATTTTAAACTACTTCTCATTGACCACCTACAGTATCCTCCACATTCAAACCGGACTGCAACATCTCCATCTGAAGAAGCCTCTTCTGAGATGGAATAATGTCAGTCAAGACTAAGAGTGCGTTCAGACTGCAGGGAGATCTTAACTGTTTCTCAAATCGGATCTTTAAAACAGACTGGCACTTTTGCAAGTGATCAGATCAGATCTCCACAGCGCTGTAGAGAGAGGTCTGGCTACAGATGCATTCTGGGACAGGAGAAAAAAAACGCTCTGGGTTGTTTGCATTTCTTTAAACCAATCACAATTGTCTCGGGCGGTGCTAAGCTCCAGAAGCAGTGACGGTGGTTTAATAGGAACTTGTTTTGGTGGAACATTTGCACTCCGTAAAATAAAATCTACATACAATATTAAATGAAGTTAACTGTTGATCTACAAAGTTATATCATCCATGCTGCGTTCTATTATAGTGCATTATTTTTGCAGTGTTTTACACAATTTTTATTTTTATTTTCAAATGCTTGAAATTTACCTTTTGAAGAAATAGTAAATGAGAAAGTAGTGCATCCAGTGAGAGAAGGTATCCACGAATACACTAACACATATAAAGTAAGGTATGATTTTTTTGACGTTTCTATAATCCTGGGTGTTCACAACAGACTCATTACAGAGATAGGACTCTTTTATAATGTCATCCAATTAGTTAAAGCATAGGCATAGATTCTGAGGGGATGCAGG
>NC_045744.1:30627245-30633414 GCF_008692095.1 Etheostoma spectabile
CCCCCCCCCCTCCCCTCAATATTTAGAAGAAGTAGATTTGTTGGTTGTTGAGATGTACACGATTCCTAATAAAACATCCTAAAACATGTGTGACATTTTGAATATGCAGAAAGTTTTGAGGAAAACAGGAGAAGAATTATATATTTTACATATATTTGCACCATAAAATGTTACTATATATTATAATGTAACCCCTCCCCCATTGGGGAACAAAAAATCTACGCCTTTGAGTCAAAGTGCTTTGGAGAGCATGTGACATCTGTCCCCCTGACGTCACCATAAGTTTCGTAGTTTCTGTTTGCGTTGTAACTAGTTAGGCTAATAATATTACGCTGATGTAAAATTGAATACATGTCAGCTTACTTAAATGATTAATTATGATGCCATATTATTGCATGCCTATCTATGCCTTATAGTCATAACACTGACATCCAATAATGATATTCTAACTGTTGTTTTAGACAGTAACGGACACGGTCCAGTCTGCTCCGGGACTCACCGTAGTGGCGAGCCGGGGGTGCTGCTCCAGCGGCGGTGTCGCTCTGCACGGCGGCGGAGCTGCTCGGGCTGTACCGGCGGGGCGCCATGGCGCGTGCTGGCGGTGGACAAAGAAAGAGAGGAATAAAGAAGCCACTCGCTGTTTGTGAAGGTAACGCTTGTTCATTCGGTGCTCCGCAGCTCCTCTGCTCCCTCCCTTCTCCCACATAGACCACCTGCAGGCTCCGACACGCTCGCGCTCTCTCTGTAGAGACGTCACGCCAACGTGTGTTTGAAACGCCGATGCTGCTGGTCAGCCTGCACCGAGGACTTCTAGCCTACTTAAACTAACACATTGTAATCCCTACTTTTGTGGTTCACACTGCTGTATCTGGATGGTCTCAGACTGCTGAGCATTCATCACAGGTCTCAGTAGGCCGATATTGCGGGCTCCGTTTAAGTAAGAAAATTAAGTCTAGAAACCCTGAATTATCCAGCCATTCATTCATTTAGCAAACAGTTTTTTTCAAGGAGTCTGACATCATTCGATTTTCTTTTCATAAACAGGTAGGCTATCAAAAAAAACAAAAACAAATGGTTGTTTATTGATTTTAGATTTAAAATACTAAATTAAAAAAAA
This sequence comes from Etheostoma spectabile, assembly GCF_008692095.1. Classification (NCBI taxonomy): domain Eukaryota; kingdom Metazoa; phylum Chordata; class Actinopteri; order Perciformes; family Percidae; genus Etheostoma; species Etheostoma spectabile. The sequence continues at coordinate 30,628,363 of NC_045744.1, forward strand.
GTTTTTTTTCCTTTTCATGGTCAAGAGGGGATATGAGATATTTAAAAAATATGCTTTGATATTCATTTTCTTTTTAATTTAACAAAAAATAAAAGTCACTTGAAAATGGAAAAGATAAAAGGCCTGTTTTTCATATTCAGAGACCGGCTGTTGTCATTTCCAAGGCAACAGCGCCAGTGTACCAGTGTTGCTTTCAGCACAGGCTAAAATTACTTTGGAACATAGACTGTTAATATTAATATTAATTGTCAGGGAAGGACAAGGGGAACACAATGATAAATACAACGATAAATACAGAGGGTAACGAGTTAACAAGAGGCAGGGGACATCATAGACTGTATATATATTAATATACTATATATGCATTAATATACAGTATATATATTAATATACGGTCTATATATTAATACACAGTGGGTGTGTGGGTGACACACGGGCTGGGAAACAGGTGAAAAACATAAGGCAATCACAAGAGCGGGAAAAACCAAAAGACAGGAAGTAAAACAAGACAAGACAGAAAACCAGACCGTCAAAATAAAACAGGAAACGGAGCCAAATACAAAACAGACTACCAAAATAAGACAAAACACCAAAACCATAACATTAATATTTACCGTCTGTGCTTTGGAACCCTACTCTGATGATGCGTGAGCAGACTTTTATTTCAAAATGTCACATTTATTATTTCCCATTCCCTGCCTCCCTCCGTCTCTTCGTCTCTCAGTTCTCTCATTCTTACGCAACATGACCCAACACAAACTGCAACAGAAACTCTTTCAACTGATCTAGTGTCATAAAAGTCTCCTCTATAACATAAAAAGTCCTATGAAAGCGGTGGAAAGTATTGAAAAATACTGAAATCAGTAATGCAAGTTTCCCATTGCAGCCTGTTAAAGAGACACTACAGATGAATAAGGGACACATTTTAACCAACACATATCTCCATTAAACCTCCCCAGTTTATTATTTACATTAAGACAATAATCTCTTGTATTGCAAGTATTCTTAACGTGTATGTTTAATCATGCAAAATAACTGAGGCATTGTCTAATTGAATATGTGCTAATTTGCATTAATAATGGTATTTTTAAACTTGGACTTGAACTTATATGTTATAGGAGGAGACTTTTATAATTATTAAACATTTGTCAGATTTTCTGTTGCAATTTGTGGGCAATTCACTCCTTTTTTTTCTCTCTGATTTTGGTCATAGGGAAGTGGGGGTGCTGCCCTGGTGGCGAAGCTTTAAAACTGTGATTTATGTATGCCTTTTATAAAGAAACAAATAGTCTGTAACTTTTTAGAAGTTGTCACATACTGTTGGAAAAGAAAGATTTTGCATAGTCTGTTACTTTGTGGCACTTGGGCCATTTTTTTTTTTAGGCCGTCACTCCATATTCCCGCAGCACCTCCCACAGTATCTTCCGGGGGACCCGGTCATATGCCTTCTCCAGATCCACAAAACACATGTAGACGGGTTGGGCATACTCCCAGGCTCCCTCCAAGATCCTTGCGAGAGTGAAGATCTGATCCGTTGTTCCACAACCAGGACGGAATCCGCATTGTTCCTCTTCAACCCGAGGTTCAACTATCGGTCGAACCTTCTTTTCCAGCACCTTGGAGTAGACTTTACCAGGAGGCTGAGAAGTGTGATACCCCTTTAATTGAGACACACCCTCTGGTCCCACTTTTTGAAGAGGGGAACCACCACCCCCGGTTTGCCACTCCAGACCTCCACGCAATACTGAAGAGGCGTGTCAACCAAGACAGCCCCTACACACCCAGGGCATTCAGCATTTCTGGACGGATCTCATCAATCCCTGGCGCTTTGCCACTGTGGAGTTGTTTAACTTCCTCAGAGACTTCCACCAGGGAAATTGACAACAACACAAAACAGGACCAGAAGATACACTGACCGAGATAAATGGATCCAACGTTTTGTATCATCCTCCTGCTGTATTGTGATGATACAATTCCATTAAAGTCCCAGACTGGAGCAGCTCAGCCTTGAAGCTTGACTGGCACTGCAACCACTGCCCCCCGCAGGCAGAACAGCAGTAACACACTCAGTCATGTTGAGACCAGGCTGGTTGCTCTATAAAACAGTCAAGGACACGTTTATCAGGAAATTCTCTGCTTAGAAACAATTCAGAGTTGGTGGATATAGAGCATGGAAGGGGAGGAAAAAGCTTTTAGATAAATGTAGTTTAGTAAATAGAACAATATTTCCCTCTGACATGTAGTGGCGAACAAGTATAATGTAGCAGAAAATGGAAATAATCAAGTCAAGTAAAAGCAGCTCAGATTTGTACTTAAGTTACTTAGTTACTTTTGATCATTGTATTGGGTGTTATAAATACAATGGACTTGACTTGTCAAGGGATGTCATGCCAACAGCTTCCACAAGATGGCTGTGTGTGTGCGTGTGTATTTGCTCATGTTTAAATTTCTTGTTCTGTTTGCTTTGATTATTGGAAAATACATGTGTATTAATTAACATTCAAACAAGAACACTCAACTTTTTTAAACCCCCGAGACACCCTTTATTCCATCTAAACACCAATCATAGTAAAGCAAATTATAGCACAATGCAAAGAAATATATCTGGAATACTGGAAAGAAGAAACTAAAAGCCAAAGTATATTAGAATGTTACATAACCATAAAAAGGAGATTATAAAATTAGCAGAATATCTCTCTACTGTCAGAGATAGAAAGCAAAGACAGATACTAACAAGTGACTACAAACTGGCAATTGAAACATAAAGACACAGAAAGTCACACAATGAGAACCTACCAAAAGTAAACAGAACATGTGGTCGTTGTCTCACAGGTGAGGTTGAGACAGAGATGCACTTTCTCCTACAATGTAAAGCATTCAATGACACAAGAAACATTTATCCTAACAAACTGAACTCTGTAATAACAGATTTCAAAGAGATGAATGTCAATTCAAAATGAAACTTTCTCCTGGGAGAAGGAAACAGGGCTTGTCATACTGCCCAATATGTACAAACATACCACAACTTGAGGGATCTGAATCATCCCCCACACACACACACACACACACACACACACACGCACACACACAAAAAGATCCCAGTTTTAAACAGATGTTATTAATCTAATGTTAAATTTGACTGTTTACATTTTTAGCCGATTTTTTATTAAAACTTTTTTTTTTGTATTGCTTAATCACGTGTTTCATTTGCTATACACAAAGTTATAAAATAATATAAACCCATCCCAATATTGTGTTAATGTACATCTAATTGTTTATTGTGTTTTGTCTGTTGCTTTGGCAACATTGTTATTTAACAATTGTTATTTTAAGCCAGTAAAGCCCCTTAAATGGAATTGAATTGTATTTCCAGAGATGTAATGTACTCTATTTCTGTATGTTTTTAAGCTACTAAGCAGGTGCCCTGTTCTTGAGCGTGAAAAAGTTGTTTTTACTGTTGTCTCGCTTTGCCAGACCCTCCTCCAAAGCATACTGGAGGAGAGTCTCGCTACTTCACATAGCACTCAGGGATGGGAAGAAAACGTGCTCTGGTTTATTGGCATTTCTTTAAACCAATCACATTTGTCTTGGGCCGTGCTAAGCACCGGAGAATAGCCGCAGTGCAGCTGCAAAATAGCCTCGGAAAAAACTTGTTTTGATGGAACAAGTGTACGTTTAAAAGTAGTTTTAGTCGTGCAACAGAAAATTCCGATTGGACAGTTAGTCTAGCTAGCTGTCTGGATTTACCCTACAGAAATCTGAGGAGCAGTTAACCATTGTCCCCAGGAATCCACTGGAGATTAAAATGTCAAGACAAAGGAAGCCCAAGGCAACGGATATCCAACCTAAATGAGTGAGATCTGTAACGTAACCGATAAGTAAAATAAAGTAATGTAAAACTAAAGTTGGAATGTTGGATCAACAGATTTTACATTTTTAATGTGGATTCCTGTTGCAGAGAAGCTCAGGGAAATGTTTGGATGGAAATAGAAGACTTGGCTATACAGAAAAGCTTGCTAATAAATTCACGAAACACACTAGGGTGACATCTGTTCTCTGATTCCGTGAGTGCAAACTTAATAACAAAAGAAGTAAAGTAAAAAGAGTCAAGACTAATCCTGCCTACTACTAACATTCTTAAGTGGATTTAAAGTGCTCATATTATGCTTATTGGGTTTTCCCCTTTCCTTTATTGTGATATACACTACCGTTCAAAAGTTTGGGGTCACCCAAACACGTTTGTGTTTTCCTGAAAAGTCACCCTTATTCACCACCATACGTTGTGAAATGAATAGAAAATAGAGTCAAGACATTGACAAGGTTAGAAATAATGATTTGTATTTGAAATAAGATTTTTTTTACATCAAACTTTGCTTTTGTCAAAGAATCCTCCATTTGCAGCAATTACAGCATTGCAGACCTTTGGCATTCTTGCTGTTAATTTGTTGAGGTAATCTGGAGAAATTGCACCCCACGCTTCCAGAAGCAGCTCCCACAAGTTGGATTGGTTGGATGGGCACTTCTTGCATACCATACGGTCAAGCTGCTCCCACAACAGCTCAATGGGGTTCAGATCTGGTGACTGCGCTGGCCACTCCATGACCGATAGAATACCAGCTGCCTAATTCTGCTCTAAATAGTTCTTGCACAATTTGGAGGTGTGTTTAGGGTCATTGTCCTGTTGTAGGATGAAATTGGCTCCAATCAAGCGCTGTCCACTGGGTAGGCATGGCTTTGCAAAATGGAGTGATAGCCTTCCTTATTCAGAATCCCTTTACACCCTGTACAAATCTCCCACCTTACCAGCACCAAAGCACACCCCAGACCATCATATACCTCCACCATCTTAACAGATGGCGTCAGGCATTCTTCCAGCATCTTTCATTTTGTTTCTGCGTCTCACAAACCTTCTTCTTTGTGATCCAAACCTCAAACTTGGATCCGTCCACAACACTTTTTTCCAGTCTTCCTCTGTCCAATGTCTGTGTTCTTTTACCCATCTTAATCTTTTTCTTTTATCGGCCAGTCTCAGATATGGCTTTTTCTTTGCCA
>NC_045744.1:30633424-30636818 GCF_008692095.1 Etheostoma spectabile
AAGCCCAGAATCCCGCAGCCGCCTCTTCACTGGAGATGTTGACACTGATGTTTTGCAGGTACTATTTAATGAAGATGCCAGTTGGGACCCTGTGAGGCATCTGTTTCTCAAACTAGAGACTCTAATGTACTTATCTTCTTGCTCAGTTGGGTGGCAACGCTGCCTCCCACGTTTTTTCTCCTCTGGTTAGAGCCTGTTTGTGCTGTCCTCTGAAGGGAGTAGTACACACCGATGTAGGAAATCTTCAATTTCTTAGTAATGTCTCGCATGGAATAGCCTTCATTTCTAAGGACAAGAATAGACTGTCGAGTTTCAGATGAAAGTTCTTCTTTTTTCTGGCCATTTTGAGCGTTCAATTGACCCCACAAATGTGATGCTCCAAACTCAATCTGCTCAAATGAAGGTCAGTTGTTCTGTCTGTAACGACCTAAACTTTTTCAGATGTGTGAACATGATTGCACAAGGTTTTTCTAATCATCATAGCCTTCTGAGCCAATGAGCAAACACATTGTACCATTAGAACACTGGAGTGATTGTTGCTGAATGGGCCTCTATACACCTATGTAGATATTGCACCAAACCCGACATTTGCAGCTAGAATAGTCATTTACCACATTGCAATGTATAGAGTGGATTTCTTCAAAGTTAAGGCTGAATCCCATTCCTTCCCCTTACCCCTACCCCTTGGCCCTTCCCCTACCTTTTGCGCGTTCACGCGGCACCTAGTCCGGTCCATACGTATTACAGCTGGGTAGGCATGGATCAAGGGCTGTATACCCCTACGGATCTAGTGTGGACGCGACCTCACTAGAAAACACACAGCAGTGTGTGGCTGCTGCATCAACCAAGAGACACATGAATGTAAGTACTTTCAGTTTAAATAATTGATTAAAAGTTACGACAGTCTTGTTTTGTGGTCTATGCAGTCCTGTACATGTTACCCAGTTTCCTAACTGAAACTTTTTAAAAATCGCTAGCTTGCAATGCTAACGCTAATCGCTAACGCTAATCGCTAACGCTAATCGCTAACGCTAATCGCTAACGCTAACGTTGAACAGTCCCCCATATTTCTGCCTTGAATGGACGTTATAATCGCTAGATTGTATAGCTATATATATATTACGGTCTATGATACATCGCTACGTGCTTAACATATACCGCCCTGTCTCACCACAGGAGGACACAGCAGCTGATCCAGGTTGGGGCTGCAAACAGCAGACTTTCCTAATTCATATGTTCATGTTGTACCCATTCATTATTGCATTGGTAGCCTCTTTATTGTATAATATTTAATTAATTCCTGTTCTTGTGTTCATGCACTTGTTTATTGTTGTTGGTTTTGATATGGGCACACTGATGATATGTGAGGGGGTTACTGGCCAAAAGGCTCCAGACTGGTCTGATATCAGAGCAGCTGTAGCTACAACAGTGGGTGTGTGTGTGAGTTTGTTTTGTGTCTTGTGTGTATTTTTTTGTTTTACACATGAGTGCCTTTTATGTGTGTCGACATGTTGTTAGGTTCTATAGTTGACAATGGTTCTGTAACATTTTTATGTAACGTTTTTGCCGTTAGTCAATGTTAATTATCACCAATAAAGACAGATTTTTGTCAACAAAATGTTTTTGTGAACATCAATGACATTCAAAACGGTGATAACTGAAACAGATACACACACACATGTATACAGGGTGTATATATGTTATATGTACACATGATGCATGTGTATACACATTTGTATTGCAAACAGACCTAATTACTACACAGATAAGTACTCTGCACTACCAAGTGAACCTAAAATAACTATAAAATAATAACACTGTTGTCCAAACCCACACAATCACCAGACCTAGACGGCATCTTGGAGGTTTGTGATCAATACTGTAGTGGTATGTCACCAAGTGGTGTCCCAATTCAATAGGGTATGTTTTCACCCCTTCCCCTACCCCTTGGTTTCAAGGGCCAAGGGTAGGGTAAGGGCCAAGGTTAGGGTAAGGGAAGGAATGGGATTCAGCCTAGACTAGTTTAATATACTTTCATTGAAAATGCAGTGCTTTTTCCTTCAAAAATAAGGACATTTCAATGTGACCCCAAACTTTTGAACGGTAGTGTATATCTTTTCTGTTCATGTTAGAGGTTTACTGAGTGAAAAAGCCCAAAAGTCCACCCGAAAGGGACTTACCATCTCCAACAGAAAACACTGTTCTCAAACTACTCCAAGCAGCTCTATTGTAGTCCAGCCTTTACATCTGTGACAAAAGTGCATCACTTTGTAACACACTTTATAATGCTAGCCAAGCTGCTAGCGTGGCACGCCCTCATACTCTGCAACTGACTAGCTAGTAGTCCTACTGCGCACCCAAAGAAGATGGAACAGAAGTGAGATGTCTTACTCTCTAGCTAAAACAGAGATCTCAACACACCGGGTATTTTTTGAAAATTAAACTTTGTAAACTTATTCTAACAAACCTCTTAATACAATCATGAACCTGAAAATGAGCTTAATAGGAGCCCATTAATACAAGGTTTGGTTTAGCCACTACATGAGCTTTGTGCCTTTGTTGTGATTGTGCAGTATGGAAAAGTGAAAACCAAAGGAAAACTGCAGTTAAATGACAATTATCAGGAAAAACAGTCACTCAACGCACCAGTAGTCTCTCCTTCAAACTCACATTCTTAGCATTAGAGTGTAAAATTGTAAATGATTTTTGCGTGTGTGTGTGTGTGTGTTAGTGAGTGAGAGAGAGAGAGAGAGAGAGAGAGAGAGAGAGAGAGAGAGAGTGACGTTGAAGTTATACATTCAGCTACCAAGGCTCTCCGTCCATTTTTATGATTCAGCAGTGAACTGAATCAAGGCTTTACACTCTTGAGATAATGGGATGGGACTGTAAGGGAACTCGCTTTAGTCATGATGCCGAGCAAGACACTCAAAACACAGAAATCCAACATTAAAATGTGAATTTATTGATCAGAATTTTCACTTCCAGGTAGTTTGCACTTAAAAGCTCTGAAAACATTTGACATCTAGTAAAAGGTACCTTAAGATACATTTCTCTAAACTCCTGACTCTTTAGCACTCATTGTTAGCATGTTTAAGACAACAGGTGCGTAATATCTCCTAATAAAGATAGATCAGTAAAGATGACTGTTACAGAAGTTATGTACCATATAAAAAACATCAAATGACACACACTCAAATGATGGCACAGTTAAATGAAAACTAAGTGGACCATAACCATTACATACTGAGGCTTGTGTGATAGTTAATGTGCTTAATATGTGAAATGAAGAGACTGATTGCAAATACATGCATATTACTTCAAAAACAACAACTTCTGAGAATGTTTTCATCCACAGGAGACATGCACAGACTGTATACAAGCCCCTATGATGCCT
>NC_045744.1:30636830-30636930 GCF_008692095.1 Etheostoma spectabile
CACAAGATTTTGGAACGTTAAAGCACAGCTGGAAGTGTTGCTAGGAAACCATAGAGTAAACTAGCCAAAACAAGGGATAAAGGGCTGGCGTTCACCTTAC
>NC_045744.1:30636940-30642450 GCF_008692095.1 Etheostoma spectabile
TGACAAGCCTTCTTGTGCTAAAGATCACCGCACAAGTATAAAGGTGCTTAGATTTCATATTTTTGTGCTCATCTCAAGGCTTTCATCAACAAATGGAACCAAGAAGAAAAGTAGAGGTCTCCTCTCACACTCTAGCTAGCTGTAGCATTAGGGATGTAACGATATTGACGTTATCGCGCTATCGCGGTGGTAAACGTGTCTCGATATCGTCGTGGTTGGGTTACAATAATAAAAGGACAGGTGTCGTCAAAAAGCAAGAGGAATAAAACGTCCCGCGGAACAAAAAATTGTTAACTACATAGACCATGATCCTTGCGCTCGTCGTCATACCAACCGTTCTAAAGCCAATAAGGATTGCACGCGGATTGCACGCGGCACGCTGTCCACACAAGCTCACAGCAAGCCAGCATGGCCGACAGCGATACTGTAAGGATGAAAACAACAACAACCCCAAAGTTGAGATTGTGCCAGCCCCTGCAGCTTTTAAGTCAGATGTCTGGAAACATTTTGGTTTCGCGTGTCAAAAAAAAACTCAAAAGGAGAGAAGGTGGTGGACAGACAATGGACTATATGCAAGCACTGCCACAGTAAACTGGCGTACAACCACGGGAAACACAAGCAATATGCGAAGTCATCTGACGACTTATCATCCGGAATAGTTTGCAGATTCTCTCACAAACAATGTCCTGTCCGGTCAAAAAACCCTGAAGGAGGCATTTTCAACAACTATGCCACACAACAGCGCAAGGGCTCAAGAAATCACGAGGTACATCGCGGAATACATAGCGGTGTGATTTACGTCCCTTTTCTGCTGTGAATTGCCTGTTGACTGGCAAAAGAAAAAATGTCTGTATTTTTTTGCTATTATCATCACAAACACTATCGTGAGCTATTTAACAATACCGTGAGCTTTTCCACAATATCGCAATAAATATCGTACCGTGAGGTCAATATCGAAATTGTATCGTACCGTGAGATTTTGATATCGTTACATCCCTATGTAGCATGCTAGTACGCTGCTACAGTGCTAGTTAATTACAGCTATGCCTTAACAGACCATACATTTGCTGTTTGCAAAAAGAATACTTCAAAACAAACAAGCTTTCAAACTCAACACAACGGGAAAATAGCTTTTTGTTCAGTCTGAAGAGCTTCAGGTGGTGAAAAGTTTACAAGGTGAGGTAACACATAGTAGGGTTCACTGTTCCTGAGTATGAGCAATTGCTTTTTTTTTAAATGGGAAATGATTTAGACTGAAAAACCCTGAGCCAGATTAACAACAAAAGTGTGCCCAAAACCCTTTAGATTATGGTGGCTCCATTCACAACAGTGTAAATATATAGCAGTTAGGGCTTTTTTACTGTGGTCAAAACATAGCCAGCTTTAGTAAGAAGTGCAATACATAAACCAATGTGTCCCTGAGCAAGACACTTAGTTGCTCGAGAGTCGTGCGACCTCGATATATATAGCAATTGTGAGTCGCTTTGGATAAAAGCTAAATGACATGTAAAATAATGTAATTTAAAAACAAGTTCGTTAAGGACATTAAGGATTGAAACAGAGAGATATAAAGACATTAACATGCATTCAATGCTTGAATACATAAACCATTGAAATGAGAGGAGCAATCAAGTCCAACCTTCACAACTACTGTTCTGTTTTATGACAGCAACGCACAATAGATAGATAGCTTTAATATTTGCATGCCTCCTCCCATATTACTCATCCTTAATGTGTTCTTCTTTCTTCATTTACTCCTGTTTTGTGGAGCGTCCCCTGAATGAGTCCATGAGGTTGAAGGCTCCCAGGTACTGGCCCAGCATAATGGCCTGCTTCATGGGGAGGACGCTGCAAAGAGAAATACAACAAAGAAATCATTAACACCTTTTGGCTGGTCCTCATGTCTGCAAAATCTGGAGTTACATTAAAAAACAACTGTTTTGTGTTAGAGTGAGAAAAGATTCTGCCCAGTTTAGTGTCGAAAATACAGCACAGTACGATCGCAGTATATTTTAAGATTCCAGGCCTCAATCTGCAGACATTTATTAACATTTAATATGAATAAAATTCAAATAAAAAAGTAAATTTTCCTTGCTCAGTCACCAATGTTTCAACACATTCACTTAAAATATTTTTCTTGTAAGAAAGGTCAGCTAAAGAGGCAGGAAGATTGTGCTTAGACTGGATTTTAAAGAGGCTGTTAAGTGCTAGAATGCTGGGGCTCACTTTGTAAAGTGAAGCTGTGGTAAACTGCTAGTAATGTAAGCTGTTGACTCAGGTGAACAGTGTAGGTGCTGTAGTGCAAAGACCAGACACAAATATAACTGCAACACTTTTGTTTTGCTTTCTGGGCTCCATCATCTCCCAGGACCTAAAGTAAGAGCTGAACATCAGCTCCCTTGTTAAAAAAGCCCAGCAGAGGATGTACTTCTTGCGGCAGCAGAAGAAGTTCAACCTGTCAAAGACTACACTGGAGGGACTGGGGTTTGTCCCTCAACGCTGAGGCGGGCAGGAACGATTGTAGCATATCCCTCTCACCCCGGACATGAACTGTTTGAACCTCCCCCCTCTGGCAGAAGGCTGCGGTCCATCAGGACCAAAACCTCACAACATAAAAATTGTCTTCTGCTCTTCAGTCAGCTTTGTTAACAAGAACCCAGACCCCCACTGACACTGAACCTTAATCCTTTATCCTGGACTATGTACCTGTCTTCTGCACATTCTACATGTCCTGAACTTTTGCACATCCCTCAACATTTTTGCACATCCTGCACTAATCCATGCAGCATCTTTTTCTGTTATGTTAAACAGTTACATGTATGTTTTATTTGTTTCTGTATTTATTGTTAGTTTATTTTATACTAATATTTAATGTAGCTCAGCGTAAACTCTTTCAGGAAGATCTAGCATCTAATCAATGCTCTCTTCCTAAATCATATAAGCTGTTGGAGGCTTTCACCTTCCTCCAAAACCAATCAGAATCATCCACGAATCCAAGGGCCAATCAGAGAGTCACAACCCTGATTTAAATCTGTTTCTCCCTTTGCTATCAGCTGTCATTCAGGCAAAGAGTGCAACCCTCCACCTTCCTTTCCACCTCCAGTCATCTACTCCAGCTGACCATTCCAGAGTCTCCTTCGGTCTGGTCTTCGGGCTCCTTCATCGCCACCACCAGTGTCTAGATTCCATCGGGGGGTTATGATGGTTCTCTACCATCATAAACAAACTATCTCCAAAGACTTTGTACATTTTATTATGCTGTACAATAAACCTTTGCATATCTGCAAACATCTCTCTCCTGATTGAAATGTGTATGTATGCACCAACAACCAAGGCTAAGTGCTACTTACTTGGTAATAAATAATTTTCTGATTCTGATAATAGAACTCTAATCTCCAACATGGTTCCTGTACTATGTAAGAGCGCTTTGAGTAGTCGTTAAGACTAGAAAGGCGCTCTATAAATACAGCCCATTTACATATTTGGAAAGCTTCTATGTCTGAGCATAAATTGACTTAACAAATGACAGAAACATGAAAAAACATCCCCCAAGTGGATAGCTCTGGAGGGAAGTAACTTGAAAATGTAAGAAAACAGCACTTTGATTTCCTATTTTCAAGTTAGCCCAATTATTCCTTTCATAGATTTGTCCCTTAATTAAGTTTTATGTTCATAAAATATTGACGTCACAAGGACGCCCACGTGTGTCTCAAGTGTGTTCTATTATTCCCAAACCATACACACCCCTCAATGCCAGTACTGCCCTCTCCCCCCAGGTGAGTTTCATTCACAGAAATGTCTGTGCCCTGTGATTGCAGAATAGCTGTTCTGAGCTCATGAATACAGACTGTCCAGAATCCGAAATTAGAATGACAAAATAGATTTTTTGCCAGGCATTGGATTCTTGTTCCACTGCTATCCTTTTCTTTTGTCCAGCCTCCCATCCTAAGCAAGTATTATGCTGCCTTGACCCTCAGAAAAAAAAACAAACATGGATCAATCTTTTCCAGTATGCTTTCCATCTTTTTCGGTTGTAGCCGATTTATTATGAATGATGCTACTGGGTTAAACCGTAAGACGGCCTTTCCTCCGGTTAGCTTCCAGACGCAGCCCAATCTCCAGGTCAAGCCCTTCTTTTATTTCTTTCCAACTTCCCTCCATTTCTGTCATAAGCAACTTCTGGTTTTCATGCATAATGTCAATTTTTAGGTTTATTTTTTGAGCTCTTCCATTATGTACGAATTTGTCATGTTAGCTGCGTATGTATTGAGCTTCCTGTCCCTCTGCACCGTCTGTCTTTTGATGACATTACAAACAGGTTCAGTTGTGTCTCTGGGTAACAGTGAGTGAATTGTCTGACACTAAACTGTGAGGCCAAAGGAAAAAGCTTTCCCCCACTGTGTTCTACAGTGACAACAAATGTCATGTTGTATGTGTGCTAGCAGTCCACTTGGACTGACGATCCCAGGTAAGAGCCGAGGAGGGAGGCCTGCTTCCACTGCACAACACTGAAGAGGATGACGGAGGGACAGGATGAGGGCAGGAAACACATAAAGAATACAACACATTCATCTACTTCTGCTGCTTTCACAGCTGCAGATAGTGCATCAACAGTGTCTCTGTCGGACCTATCATTTGCCACTGTTACTGCTTGTGCTAGTTTTTCTGAAAATGAATTTAAGGAAAAAAAACGTCACATTTCTCATACAGCCTCTAGAGGATTTTCTTTCCGTCTGTCCTGAAGAGACTGCAGAAGACTGTTCAAACGTTCAAATACACAAGTAAGTAACAGTTAAAAATGTTGCTGGTTAGAATTTGAATATTTAAAAACCATAAAAAAATGTTATTACTTTACAGTAGCCAAACAATAATTGGGAATTGCATTCTGAATGCAGACAGAAGAATTGCTCTATTAGCACCAGACGGTAGTAATTATACTCAAGTGAGAACGTCTCCTCCAGCAGTCGGCTGCTGAATTTATGAACTAACTCAGTGAACTCCAGCTAAACCTATACTCACATGACTTAAGCAGCTGGGAAATGGACAGCCCACCTGATTGAGACTCGTCACAACACTTTCTACTGAGAGTCACTTTGGCAGCACCAATTGCTAGGCATTTCTCCAATGAGTGATGTAAAGAGCCTTACAGAATAATTCTATTATTAACGGACACAAATGCCAAAGCAATGAACAAGATTTACAACCTGAAGGCCAAATGCTTCAGAGCACCTGCTGTAGTCAGGCTGACCTCTGACCCTTCATGTGACTCACAGCAAAGCAAGGCTATGAAACAAGAACACACCAGTCAATACTATACTAGGGCTGTAATCAACCAAATAAAATCTTGGTCGACTGAAGTTGTGAAAATTTCGACTAAATACCGACTGGGGGGGTGCGGAGGGGCGGAGAAAATGCAAGATTAATTAACTGTACTGTCCCACAGTACTTGTGCTTGTAGGCTATTTGCAGTACATTAAATAGTTTTTGACCTAATTATTTTGCACTGAAAT
>NC_045744.1:30642460-30642610 GCF_008692095.1 Etheostoma spectabile
TGTCGGCTCTGACAGCGCTGCATCAGCGCGTTGTGCATGTCCTCGCACGGAGCGCTGAACATAGGAGCTCGGCTTCGCGGCTGAGACACAAATAGACTATAGTTTACTGTAGCTGCGGGTGGGTACGCCGGTAGTTATAAAACAATTATT
>NC_045744.1:30642620-30643095 GCF_008692095.1 Etheostoma spectabile
ATGAAATATGCCAATTCTGATATGTTCATTTAGCCTACTTAAAACAGACAAGGCAACCTAACACAGAACAGTTAGCTTACCGCTTTTAAGTGATATGCCATCTTTATAGTCAAGCTGCGATATGCAAACTGTTACTTGCAAACTTTGCATTCAACTTTATCCCGTTATCTATTTTTGTAAAATGCTGCCACACTGACGATGTCCTCGATATGGTAGAGGAGGACTGACTGTAAAATAAACACTCACTATTAAATAAATATTCATCAAACCACTAAAACATGGCATTCTAGTTCTTTCTTCAATCTGTCCCCAGTGGGTTGGGCTAATCCAAAATAGAGAAAACATGGGGGGTGTTCTGAAAGACAGACTCTTACCTGTGCAACAGGGGAGCTCTGAAAACACCCCCATTAGCAATCAGTGCTTTCCACTCATAGACCGTTACGGTCAATGCTTCCACCTGATGAAATAACACGGC
>NC_045744.1:30643105-30643224 GCF_008692095.1 Etheostoma spectabile
CCAATCAGAATTTTGGTCGAGCCAGAACTATCAACCAATAAATTGACTAGTTGACTGGGAGATTACAGCCCTATACTATACTGTCACCATGGCACAACCATCAGTAATATCAATCAAGT
>NC_045744.1:30643234-30643637 GCF_008692095.1 Etheostoma spectabile
TTACCACTATCTAACACTAGCAAAGCAACCACAGACAGCTGCAGCGACCTGTGAAACTAGAGCTGCAGCTAACTATTATCGTCACTGAGTATTAATGTTTGGATTCTTTTCTGGTTAAATGGATTAGATGGTTGGTCTCTAAAATGTCAGAAAATGGTGAAATATATCCATCAGTTTTTTTCCAAAGCCCGAGATGACATCCTCAAATGTCTTGTTTTGTCCACGCCTCAAAGATATTCAGTTTACTGACACAGTTTATCAGAGTTGGTCCTTTATGTAACAGTTGACAACTAATCAATCATTCTCTGCAGCTCTATATAAAGCTGCCAATCAGACTATTTACTTTTTAATTCAAGGTGCCTGTGTGCAAATCCAGAATGTTCAGGCCAACTTTAATCAACCA
>NC_045744.1:30643647-30645710 GCF_008692095.1 Etheostoma spectabile
ACCGAGGACTATAGCTGACTCCAGCGCTGAGAATAGTAACAGAGCTAAAGTTAAGAGCCTTGTTGTACATTATCCCTTTGCGCAGCCCACACACAGGACCTTATATAGTTTAGTAGAACAACCCATCTTTTGGGGTTTCTAAAGGTTGTTATGTTGTAATTTAACACAGGAATATGAAAAATAGGTATTGAGGAAAAGTCCAAGCAGGAGAGAAATACAGCAATAGCAATGACGGAATAATTCCATGTTTTAAATCCCAACGTTAGATGGCCTGGGCTCTTGCTGTTGTAGTGGTAGTGATTATAACCTGTGATCCAGAAACTTTAGATAACAGATCTGAAATAAAAAAACATACAGATCAGTGAATGACAACATCTGTGTTGTATGTTTGGCTCTTTTTTAAACCCAATATTAACCTGCTGAGACCGAGCAGAATTTTTGGCCATGTCTGTTTAACTGTGTTTCTGTGAGGACATAAAGCTTTTAGAGTCTGACAATAGTCAAGTGACTTGTACATACGTGTAAGCATGGCCTATTAAAAATAACAGGCAGTGAACTTTAAGGCTTGACATAAAGGTTTAAAAGTAGAAATGATGGACATCCTTTAGATCTAAAAGGCCGGCACTATTGACTCAGAGGATATGAACTACTCTACTGTAGAGAGAGGTTCTGTGGAAGAGAACAGAGAAGGTAGACACTAACTTCTTGAGAGCAGTGATAAGGTACAGGCTCTTGGGCAACAGCAGGAAGACCTGGTCTGTGAGCACAGCATGGATGATCTTCTTGGCTACATAGTCTGGATCCAGGATTGGCAGCAGTCTTGGCCACCTGATGAACACAAGAAAAAAGACTCTGAAAAAACAACAACTGCTACAACTGAACCACTCACCCACAACTGTTATATTCCCCTGTTTGCCCTACGAGACTTGTGGCTTGGTAGATCTTTTTAAAATGTAATTTCTAAACCATATGTAGAAGGTGACTGATTTTTCTCAGTGGGATATTCTTTGTTTTGTTTGATTGTTTGCTCAGGTACACAGGATGCATACTGTGATTTTGAGAATGAAAGGGACCCTCTTCTCTGTAACACGCTGAGAACATCATTAGACCTGGAATTATAGCATGGTAATGGTACCTGAAAGCAGGCTTGCCATCATGCACAAAACAGCTATTAGGGTAATAGGGAAGAACGACTATAAGCCCATACAGATTCTGTAAGGGCAGGCAGTCATGAAACAAAAATCATTGTGGACTCTCAACATCCCCTTTTCTCTAAATACAAACCTCTGCAATTGGGAAGAAAGGCTGTTTTTTTTAAGCTGCCAACAAGCTGCTAAACTCTACTTCCAAATCTAAGGGCAATATAGCAACGTGCAATAAATACTAATACTGAGGTACGTTTGTACTTAAATTGTTAAAGGTTCTTTTTTAAGATGACGTGTTGTCAATGTCAAATGTCTCTCATGTTTTCATGTTGTTAAGTACTAAGAACTAGCCTATAGTACAGTCTTTAATTCATTGATTTAATAAAAACATTAATAATTGCAGCTTTAAATATTACCCAACTGTCCAAAAACATACAGAGCCTGGGAACATACATTTCTTTACATGTATGCATACAAGGTGATTTGGTTTTATTTGCAGTGATACATAAACAAAGCTCTCCATGTTGTGGTTACAGCTCGTTGGTAAACAGTTTTCATTTAAAAATAAGTTATATTTCAACACTGGGACTGTGTGATGACCTCATCCACAAGGTCTAAAACATTTAAATATTGAGCCATGTAATACACACACAGCCACAATGGCACACAAATACATTTTTGCTTCTGGATGAGTACTTTGTTAACGATTAAATAAATGATAAGATGAATCATACACAAACATGTTAGATGAACGCCCAGGCTCTTGGGCTTTCCAGCACATTGTTTTGTTGCCGGCGGTTGCCACATTTCTCTGGCTGTTTCAGTTTGTAAACACACCATAGTCTATGCCACTCGCCTGGCATCATGGCGGCACTGAAAATCAGAAGAAAGCGGCAGAGTCCTATTTGATTATGACTG
>NC_045744.1:30645720-30648265 GCF_008692095.1 Etheostoma spectabile
AAGCAAGTGCCTTGCAGTGTAAGGTGGTAAAATATGTAGACAATTTATAAAATTCCACGAATTTGAAAGTACATTTGAGAAGCGTGCACGGGGAGCCTATCCTAGTTTACCATTACAAGGTAGAGGATGCCAAGCCCCCTCCCCCGAAACAGGAGCTAACCCCATAACAGGGCATGAATGCATGGATACATGGTCAGGCAGCATGACGGAGACAACCGCAGGATAGAGAACACTACAGGCGTTCTTTCACCTGTTAGCTGGTTAGTAAATACGCAGGAATACCAAAAGCAGGAGGAAGTGTGTGTTAATTTGTGTATTGATTCTGGGATGTCTACACAACTGTGTGAGTCGATTGACTTAAAAAAGTTCAACACGTTACTCAAATCAAAGTTTAAAACACCTGTTGATGTCTGTCTTCTTTAGTCCGTTGGCTATTTAGGTTTTTTCCTGGCACACGTCATTTACATATTTTGCACTTACTGTAAGTCTTATGTAAACTGTTAACATATGCTCATCATAAGTACATTTTATGCACTGGTGTTATTGTTGAACACATTGGGAATGCATATTTCTAAAATTGTATGTTTTTGATCAGTTATTACACAATACTTTTTCTGACCTTTTTGAATAATGACAAATAACTCATGACAAATAAAGATTAAAACTAACACTAAACATACTGAAAACTATACTAAAACCAAGCATTTTCAACAACAACAAACACTAGAACTAAACTAGAAAACCCGCTCTTAAAAGAAAAAAAAACTAAATTTGACAACAAAAAGTCAAAATGAAATAAAAATGAATGAAAAATGCAAAACTATCATAACCTTGGTATTGTTACACTACACTGGGATCTGTCTATGCAGATAGTTTGGCTTTTATTTGTCCAGTTTTGGAGATATTCTGAGGTTCCAGCCTCCACCCCAGTACAATTTAACCAAAACATTTTGTTGCTACAAAATGCAAAGAGACTAAGATATGATAACATAGATTTTTAGGGCTTTATGTGCTTTGAGCATTAATTATTTAAACATACACCACGTGCAGGTCTGTTGAAATAAAAATACAAAACAGTGAACTTACTTAGTTTGACATCCATTGAACATCCCAGTGTTGATGAAGTACGGGCACACAATGGTGGTCTTGACGCCATCTTTCCCAGTTGCCAGCAGCTCCAGACCCACGGACTCTGCAAAACCTACTGCTGCAAACTTACTGGCACAGTAGTCTGCAGGGAGAAGAGGAGAAACAAACATGTGAAAAGGATGATCAGGGAGCCACAGAACGAGACACCAACCCATCTGTCATAAACCTTAACACCCACAGGACGACAATGATGTATAGACTTCAAACTATACCTTTAATGGTATATTCCTAATTGTATATGATCTCCAGATAAATGTATTCACAACTTCACAGAGTACTTTTGAGTAAAAATCCTTTTCGATTCTTCTGATCAGTGGACGCTAACGGACTAAAAGTATATAAATAATATGAAAAAGGACCCATGTTTGCTGTGTTCGTTTATTATTCTAGTATATCTGAATTAAACTATGCTTTAGTGCTCATGATTTCCGTAAAATTAATGATTATAGTATTTTTCTTTGATTGAATTGCGGAGAATCTAACAGATGTAGATGGTTAATGGTGGTTAATAATTTATATAAAGCTGTACGGCTTTAACTTTAATAAAGATAAGTTAAATGGGTCAGATCTCTTTGGTAAACCGAAAACAAACAGAGTTATAGAGACTAAAGCTACAGCGGATAGTTCCTGCTTCTTATACCCATCTGACAATTTGTTCCACAATGTACCAGAGTACAAACACTCTAAAGGCCATGAAACATCAAGGAGATCAGCCATCGGTCCAAGTTGGGTCATTTTTCAACTCATCTGATTAATCCAATACACAAAGTTGTCAAAACTGGCCAAAAATGGCACTTTTATGATATATGTATCCAAACACATACACCTTCATATAAAATAAACTAATGTCCTCTACCATAAAACTTAATATAAAGACTATAGACCTCTCTTCCTTACTCTTTAGATTGTGTATGCTTAACTGGGAACTGAGCCCCCTAACAAGCTAGCTAGATAACTAGCCAGCCAGCCAGTTACTAAAATGCAGAGGTGGGTAGAGTAGCCAAAAATTGTACTCAAGTAAAAGTACTGTTACTTGTAGAACAATAGACTCAAGGAAAAGTAAAAGGAGTCATCCAATAATTACTTGAGTAGAGTAAAAAAGGCTTGATGAAAAAAATACTCAAGTAGGTGAGAAATGTTGAGTAACGTCTGATTTATTCTTAACACAAGCATCAATCAGACAGCAAAAATACAAAATAATCATCTTTAGGCAAATATGTTCATCCAATCAATAGAATAAATGAAAATGATTTATTAATTACAAAAATAGCTTAAGTGAAGAGGGCCTGTAAACTCAAATTTGGATGGATACCCCATGTGCAAAACATACTGTATGTAACCTAAAAGACAAACATCCACCTATCCTCAGCAAAAACTAAAACTACCGCTACGTCTC
>NC_045744.1:30648275-30648393 GCF_008692095.1 Etheostoma spectabile
ATGTTGAGTTTTTGAACGCTCACATGTCCGTTTGTTTTGATCGACACAGAAGGCATCGCATAATGTAGCTGCTGTTTCGCACTTTTCCTAAAAGGCAACCATGCTTTCACTATGAGGC
>NC_045744.1:30648403-30649304 GCF_008692095.1 Etheostoma spectabile
TTCCTCCTGGTCTGCGTTGCCTTGGCGACGGTTGATTCTGACATCTTTGATTTGCTACAACCATAAAGCTAACCTGTCCCGGCGCTGAGATAAAGTATGGTCACGTGACTGCACAACGACGTTTGATTGGTGAAACACAGTCGCGTGGTAGAGCCTTCAGCGGAAGACTCTCTCTCTCTGTCAAAATAAAACATTAAAATGAGACGTACGCTGGGGTAAAAACAATGACGCGTAGAATACCAAAGAGGTAAAAAGAAAAGTAACGAGCTCATTGTAGCCTGATGTAGCGGAGTAAGAGTACAGTTTATTCTTCACTAATCTACTCAAGTACAAGTAAAAGTATAGTGATTTAAAACTACTCCTAGAAGTACAATTTTTTCGAAAACTTACTCAAGTAAATGTAACGGAGTAAATGTAACTCGTTACTACCCACCTCTGCTAAAATGTAACAGCTCAGTGTTTCATTCACACGCTCTTGTCACAGCATAGTAAACCACAGTGTTCTCGCCAAATGTGTGACAACTTTGTACGCCTCATTTTCTGTAACCAGTGCAGTATGAAGGCCTTTTGGATGGAATTAGCAAGCTAGCTAACTAACGCTAGCCAGTGGCCACAGCTCAGTCCCTCCACTTCATGGCCACGAGAACAGATGTGAGCCCTCTGTGGCAAGTGAAGCAGCGGGACCATAGGCCTTGTGCTGACGCTGCAAGTTTGGAATAATGCTGCTTTGTTGTAGGTGTCATAGCAACAGTTTGTATCCAGTTTCGCTTTTTTATGCCAGTGCAACACGTTTGTGCTTGTTGGCCATCGGCTGTAGTCTAAGGGGTGCGTTCAACTATCTGGCCAAGCAGGGCCGGCCTGTGGCTTAGGCAGTATAGGCAAATGCTAAGGGCGCAAACCA
>NC_045744.1:30649329-30660198 GCF_008692095.1 Etheostoma spectabile
CCAGAACTATCAACCAATAATTGACTAGGTGACTGGGAGATTACAGCCCTATACTATACTGTCACCATGGCACAACCATCAGTAATATCAATCAAGTATACTATAGTACCACTATCTAACACTAGCAAAGCAACCACAGACAGCTGAGCGACCTGTGAAACTAGAGCTGCAGCTAACTATTATCGTCACTGAGTATTAATGTTTGGATTCTTTTCTGGTTAAATGGATTAGATGGTTGGTCTCTCAATGTCAGAAAATGGTGAAAATACACATCAGTTTTTTTCCAAAGCCCGAGATGACATCCCAAATGTCTTGTTTTGTCCACGCCTCAAAGATATTCAGTTTACTGACACAGTTTATCAGAGTTGGTCCTTTATGTAACAGTGACAAATAATCAATCATTCTCTGCAGCTCTATATAAAGCTGCCAATCAGACTATTTACTTTTTAATTCAGGTGCTGTGTGCAAATCCAGAATGTTCAGGCCAACTTTAATCAACCACCCAACCCCGACCGAGGACTATAGCTGACTCCAGCGCTGAGAATAGTAACAGAGCTAAAGTTAAGAGCCTTGTTGTACATATCCCTTTGCGCAGCCCACACACAGGACCTTATATAGTTTAGTAGAACAACCATCTTTTGGGGTTTCTAAAGGTGTTATGTTGTAATTTAACACAGGAATAGAAAAATAGGTATGAGGAAAAGTCCAAGCAGGAGAGAAATACAGCAATGCAATGACGGAATAATTCCATGTTTAAATCCCAAGTTAGATGGCCTGGGCTCTTGCTGTTGTAGTGGTAGTGATTATAACCTGTGATCCAGAAACTTTAGATAACAGATCTGAAATAAAAAAACATACAGATCAGTGAATGACAACATCTGGTGTTGTATGTTTGGCTCTTTTTTAAACCCAATATTAACCTGCTGAGACCGAGCGAGAATTTTTGGCCATGTCTGTTTAACTGTGTTTCTGTGAGGACATAAAGCTTTTAGAGTCTGACAATAGTCAAGTGACTTGTACATACGTGGAAGCATGGCCTATTAAAAATAACACAGTGAACTTAAGGCTTGACATAAAGGTTAAAGTAGAAAGATGGACATCCTTTAGATCTAAAAGGCCGGCACTATTGACTCAGAGGATATGAACTACTTACTGTAGAGAGAGGGTCTGTGGAAGAGAACAGAGAAGGTAGACACTAACTTCTTGAGAGCAGTGATAAGGTACAGGCTCTTGGGCAAACAGCAGGAAGACCGGTCTGTGAGCACAGCATGGATGATCTTCTTGGCTACATAGTCTGGATCCAGGTTGGCAGCAGTCTTGGCCACCTGATGAACACAAGAAAAAAGACTACTGAAAAAACAACAACGCTACAAAAGAACCACTCACCACAACTGTTATATTCCCCGTTTGCCCTACGAGACTTGTGGCTTGGTAGATCTTTTTAAAATGTAATTCTAAACCATATGTAGAAGGTGACTGATTTTCTCAGTGGGATATTCTTTGTTTTGTTTGATTGTTTGCTCAGGTACACAGGATGCATACTGTGATTTTGAGAATGAAAGGGACCCTTTCTCTGTAACACGCTGAGAACATCATTAGACCTGGAATTATAGCATGGTAATGGTACCTGAAAGCAGGCTTGCCATCATGCACAAAACAGCTATTAGGGTAATAGGGAAGAACGACTATAAGCCCATACAGATTCTGTAAGGGCAGGCAGTCATGAAACAAAAATCATTGGGACTCTCAACATCCCTTTTCTCAAATACAAACCTCTGCAATGGGAAGAAAGGCTGTTTTTTTTAAGCTGCCAACAAGCGCTCTAAACTCTACTTCCAAATCTAAGGGCAATATAGCAACGTGCAATAAATACTAATACTGAGGTACGTTTGTACTTAAATTGTTAAAGGTTCTTTTTAAGATGACGTGTTGTCAAGTCAAATGTCCTCATGTTCATGTTGTTAAGTAATAAGAACTAGCCTATAGCAGTCTTTAATTCATTGATTAATAAAAACATTAATAATTGCAGCTTTAAATATTACCCAACTGTCCAAAAACATACAGAGCCTGGGAACATACATTTCTTTACAGTATGCATACAAGGGGATTTGGTTTATTTGCAGTGATACATAAACAAAGCTCTCCATGTTGTGGTTACAGCTCGTGGTAAACAGTTTTCATTTAAAAATAAGTTATATTCAACACTGGGACTGTGTGTGGACCTCATCCACAAGGTCTAAAACATTTAAATATTGAGCCATGTAATACACACACAGCCACAATGGCACACATACATTTTGCTTCTGGATGAGTACTTTGTTAACGATTAAATAAATGATAAGATGAATCATACAAAAACATGTTAGATGAACGCCCAGGCTCTTGGGTTCCAGCACATTGTTTTGTTGCCGGCGGTTGCCACATTTCTCTGGCTGTTTCAGTTTGTAAAACACCATAGTCTATGCCACTCGCCTGGCATCATGGCGGCACGAAAATCAGAGAAAGCGGCAGAGTCCTATTTGATTATGACTGTGTCAGATAAAGCAAGTGCCTTGCAGTGTGGTGGTAAAATATGTAGACAATTATAAAATTCCACGAATTGAAAGTACATTTGAGAAGCGTGCACGGGGAGCCTACTAGTTTACCATACAAGGTAGAGGATGCCAAGCCCCTCCCCCGAAACAGGAGCTAAACCCATAAACAGGCATGAATGCATGGATACATGGTCAGGCAGCATGACGGAGACAACCGCAGGATAGAGAACACTACAGGCGTTCTTTCACCTGTTAGCTGGTTAGTAAATACGCAGGAACCAAAAGAGGAGGAAGTGTGTGTTATTGTGTATTGATTCTGGGATGTCTAACAACTGTGTGAGTCGATTGACTTAAAAAAGTTCAACACGTTACTCCAATCAAAGTTTAAAACACCTGTTGATGTCTGTCTTCTTTAGTCCGTTGGCATTTAGGTTTTTTCCGGCACACGTCATACATATTTTGCACTACTGTAAGTCTTATGTAAAATGTTAACATATGCTCATCATAAGTACATTTATGCACTGGTGTTATTGTTGAAAACTTGGGAATGCATATATTCTAAAATGTATGTTTTTGATAGTTATTAACAATACTTTTCTGACCTTTTTGAATAATGACAAATAACTATGACAAATAAAGATTAAAACTAACACTAAACATACTGAAAACTATACTAAAACCAAGCATTTTCAACAACAACAACACTAGAACTAAACTAGAAAACCCGCTTAAAAGAAAAAAAAAACTAAATTTGACAACAAAAAGTCAAAATGAAATAAAAATGAATGAAAAATGCAAACTACATACCTTGGTATTGTTACCCTACACTGGGATCTGTCTATGCAGATAGTTTGGCTTTTATTTGTCCAGTTTGGAGATATTCTGAGGTTCCAGCCTCACCAGTACAATTTAACCAAAACCTTTGTTGCTACAAAAATGCAAAGAGACTAAGATATGATAACATAGATTTTTAGGGCTTTATGTGCTTGATGCATTAATATTTAAACATACACCACGTGCAGGTCTGTTGAAATAAAATACAAAACAGTGAAATTACTTAGTTTGACATCCATGAACATCCCGTGTTGATGAAGACGGGCACACAATGTGGTCTTGACGCATCTTTCCCAGTTGCCAGAGCTCCAGAACCACGGACTCTGCAAAACCTACTGCGCAAACTTACTGGCACAGTAGTCTGCAGGGAGAAAGGAGAAACAAACATGTGAAAAGGAGATCAGGGAGCCACAGAACGAGACACCAACCCATCTGTCATAAACCTTAACACCCACAGGACGACAATGATGTATAGAATTCAAACTATACCTTTAATGGTATATTCCAATTGTATATGATCTCAGATAAATGTATTCAAACTTCCACGAGTACTTTTGAGTTAAAATCCTTTTCGATTCTTCTGATCAGTGGACGCTAACGGACTAAAAGTATATAAATAATATGAAAAAGGACCCATGTTTGCTGTGTTCGTTTATTATTCTAGTATATCTGAATTAAACTGCTTTAGTGCTCATGATTTCCGTAAAATTAATGATTATAGTATTTTTCTTTGATTGAATTGCGGAGAATCTAACAGATGTAGATGGTTAATGGTGTTAATAATTATATAAAGCTGTACGGCTTTAACTTTAATAAAGATAAGTTAAATGGGTCAGATCTCTTGGTAAAACGAAAAAAACAGAGTTATAGAGACTAAAGCTACAGCGGATAGTTCCTGCTTTTATACCCATCTGACAATTTGTTCCACAATGTACCAGAGTACAAACACTCTAAAGGCCATGAAACATCAAGGAGATCAGCCATCGGTCCAAGTGGGTCATTTTTCAACTATCTGATTAATCCAATACACAAAGTTGTCAAACTGGCCAAAAATGGCACTTTTATGATAATGTATCCAAACACATACACCTTCATATAAAATAAACTAATGTCTCTACCATAAAACTTAATATAAAGACTATAGACCTCTCTTCCTTACTCTTTAGATTGTGTATGCTTAACTGGGAACTGAGCCCCTAACAAGCTAGCTAGATAACTAGCCAGCAGCCAGTTACTAAAATGAGAGGTGGGTAGAGTAGCCAAAAATTGTACTCAAGTAAAAGTACTGTTACTTTAGAACAATATGACTCAAGTAAAAGTAAAAGTAGTCATCCAAATAATTACTTGAGTAAGAGTAAAAAAGTGCTTGATGAAAAAACTACTCAAGTAGTGAGTAACTGTTGAGTAACGTCTGATTTATTTCTTAACACAAGCATCAATCAGACAGACAAAAATACAAAATAATCATCTTTAGGCAAATTATAGTTCATCCAATCAATAGAATAAATGAAAATGAATTTATTAATTACAAAATAGCTTAAGTGAAGAGACTTGTCAAATCAAATTTGGATGGATACCCCATGTGCAAAACATACTGTATGTAACCTAAAAGACAAACATCCACCTATCCTCAGCAAAAACTAAAACTACCGCTACGTCTCCTCAGGTTAGATGTTGAGTTTTTGAACGCTCACATGTCCGTTTGTTTTGATCGACACAGAAGGCATCGCATAATGTAGCTGCTGTTTCGCACTTTTCCTAAAAGGCAACCATGCTTTCACTATGAGGCCGGGGTGGGGTTCCTCCTGGTCTGCGTTGCCTTGGCGACGGTTGATTCTGACATCTTTGATTTGCTACAACCATAAAGCTAACCTGTCCCGGCGCTGAGATAAAGTATGGTCACGTGACTGCACAACGACGTTTGATTGGTGAAACACAGTCGCGTGGTAGAGCCTTCAGCGGAAGACTCTCTCTCTCTGTCAAAATAAAACATTAAAATGAGACGTACGCTGGGGTAAAAACAAGACGCGTAGAATACCAAGAGGTAAAAAGAAAAGTAACGAGCTCATGTAGCCTGATGTAGCGGAGTAAGAGTACAGTTATCTTCTCACAATCTACTCAAGTACAAGTAAAAGTATAGTGATTTAAAATACTCCTAGAAGTACATTTTCGAAAACTTACTCAAGTAAATGTAACGGAGTAAATGTAACTCGTATACCCACCTCTGCTAAATGTAACAGCTCAGTGTTTCATTACACGCTCTTTCACAGCATAGTAAACCACAGTGTTCTCGCCAAAGGTGACAACTTTGACGCCTCATTTTCGTGAACCAGTGGCAGTATGAAGGCCTTTTGGATGGAATTAGCAAGCTAGCTAACTAACGCGAGCCAGTGGCCACAGCTCAGTCCCTCCACTTCATGGCCACGAGAACAGATGTGAGCCCTCTGTGGCAAGTGAAGCAGCGGGACCATAGGCCTTGTGCTGACGCTGCAAGTTTGGAATAATGCTGCTTTGTTGTAGGTGTCATAGCAACAGTTTGTATCCAGTTTCGCTTTTTTATGCCAGTGCAACACGTTTGTGCTTGTTGGCCATCGGCTGTAGTCTAAGGGGTGCGTTCAACTATCTGGCCAAGCAGGGCCGGCCTGTGGCTTAGGCAGTATAGGCAAATGCTAAGGGCGCAAACCACCAGGGGGCGCCCGGCCTGTGCTGTACCTGTAACGTAGGGTGACCAGACGTCCCCGGTTTCCGGAGACAGTCCCTTATTTTGGCTACCTGTCCCCGGCTGGATCTGTCCCCGGAAATGTCCCCGGTTTTCACTGTGACTGAAAGACCCGAAGTTGGAATGAAAGAAAAAACGTAGCCGATAATCGCACACCCAACACAGGCTCCAGACAGCCAGAGCCAGCGGTGCTCAGAGATGTTTTAGAAGCCGTATTTTACGATGTTAAAAATCACTGGTTATTTACGTGGAGTCTGGTGCGTTTAGCGAACGCAATTCAGCGGACTTTTATGTTTAAAAAGGATCTTAATCTTTAACAGAAAGGTCGACCCTCCTTAGAAATCCTTTCCATAATGTTGTCAGCACATTAGAATATTAATCTGAGTCTGTTAGCAGCTAAACAAGCACTTTTATGAACGTAAATACAAGCTGGACAATTATCCCATTAACTTAACTAGCGATCTTCTTTAATACTGCATCAATGTCAAAGGAAAATATGTCCTCAGTAGTTTTTATTGTATCTGATTCTCAATGAGCTGTTCCAGAAACAAGCCTTGAGCAGTAAAGCAAAAGCTGTCAGTAGTTCAGTAAACATTACAACATTATGAAATATTGAGACTTTCTATCTTGAAATATTAGGACTATAAGGACTTTCTATCTTGAAATATTAGGACTTTCTATCTTGAAATATTAGGACTTTCTATCTTGAAATATTAGGACTTTCTATCTTAAAATATTAGGACTATTAGGACTTTATATTTTGAAATATTAAGACTTTCTATCTTTGAATATTATGACTTTTTATCTTGAAATATTAGGACTTTTTATCTTGAAGTATAAGGATGGATTTTTTATCTTGAAATATAAGGACTTTCTAGCTTGAAATATTAGGACTTTTTATCTTGAAATATTAGGACTTTTTATCTTGAAATATAAGGATGGATTTTTTATCTTGAAATATTAGGACTTTCTATCTTGAGGTGTAGTGGAGTGGAGTAGGAACTAGCAGCAGGGGTGGGTCTAGGATGATACCTTGGGGGGGGGGGCTCAGCCCCTAATGAGAACAGCTCTAGGTCTAGTGTCCCCGTTTTAAGTTTTACAAAAATAAAAACATTACTTGTTTTGGAGGTAAATACGCTTCTGAGCTGAAAATGTCCCCGGATTTTGTCTGAGAAATCTGGTCACCTTAATATAACGTCACCTTAATTAAAAAAACAAGCCCGACTTCTTTTACCTGCATCTAAATCTCATAATGTCAAAGCGTCCTAAACTGTCTGGTGCCCAGGGGAGGAAAAAAAGAAAAGTAGAGGAGGAAAAACGTGACAAAGACAGAGGTAATGTTACAGTAAAGGTGATGATGATAATGATAATATTTTGCTGTTGCAGAACAATGATTGATAATAGCATCAGCCGTTAGCATGACATAGTTGGCTAATCAATAAATAGCGAGCGCTATCTGTTAGTTTTAACATCAGTTAACTGTACAGTGATGCAAGGGGGCGCCACCTAAAATCTTGCCTAGGGCACCAAATTGTTTAGGGCCGGGCCTGTGGCCAAGACATAGGCAAGGTGAGGCAGTGCCAGAGTTTGGCTTAGTCGCTACTAGTTCTTTGCTGTCTGTCTGGTGTGTCAGGGCCTTTAGAGTTGATGGTAGATGATACACTCAGCCCACTAAGATGTCTGAGCATATACAAGGGACCAGCAAAATAAAAGCTTTTATTAACTTTTATTTTTCAGTGCAATCCCTGCTCTCTCTTTGAAGCATGAATGATGGTAAGATGAAACATCGCCTGGAGTGTAATGATGCTCATCACAGCCCTGTTTAGATTTGGCAGATGTGTAATACGCATTTATTATTGTCAGCATATCCATGCCTAGTTTCATACATTCTCTTTTCCTTAGAATTATAAATCTGTTCTGTTGTGTCTAACTGATATTGTTCTTAGTTTACAAATTCAGAATTTTCACTTCCTTTTGCATGAAGCTTAACTTACTTTTACAAAGTATAATGAGGCATTTATATTTTATTATAGCATGGGGAAGCTCTGACAGTACATTACCATACCGTTTCCATATCACACAGAGCAATGGTTCTAACCGTGTCAAATTCTTCAATGGTGTTTGTTTTTAATATATGAAACACTAAGCATAAACAAAACCAAGTACAAGCTGTGTTTAAACCGTTCAATTAACTTGCCAACTTTAGTCCACATAACAAGTCATTTCATAATGAGTATCAACAACTAAAAAAATCTAATGCAATACTGATACAATTCAAATATATTTATGATTAATGCACATTTAGTGGTAGGTAGACATAAAATATACCATTGTTATATAAATATATATCAATAGAAGTTGGGGTTTTGTTTAATGGTTTCCTTAATGTGTTTCCCATTCATGAGCAAATAAGTCTAAGGTAACTACAGTTTTTTTCCAACCTGGACCCTATTTTTGTATGTTTTGTGCGACTGATGGGAACAACAATCTTTGACATCAGTCCTGTATCAAGCAAGATCGCTGCAGTCGGCAATAGGGCAATTATGCAGCTTGTATTTACCTTCACAAAAGTGCTTGTTTTGCCACTGACAGGCTCAGATTAATATAAGTAAGGTCCTTTTTTAAATATAAAACCACCTGCAAAATTGTGTTCGCTAAACCCACCAGACTCCATGTTGACACGTTCAAAGTTGACAGAAACTAAATAAAACTAGGAAAAGCCATTTTGGGTAATCTTTCCACTTTTCCAACCATCACAACTTTAGTTTTGGTTGGAATAAACACATAGTTTACCGACTTACATTGGCTCTATACACGCTAAAAGTAGTGCTTTTTTAAAATGGATTTAGTGCTAGCAACTTTTGCTAGAGTTGTTTCTGGTTAAAAGAGGTTTTAAAGGTTTGTCTCTGAAAGGGTCCTTTCCATAATGTTGTCAGACACTTAATAATCCGAGTCTGTCAGCCTGTCAAAACAAGCACTTTTGTGAAGGTAAATACAAGTTGGACAATTGCCCTTACAGGGGAGCTTGTTTTACCGCTGGCAACTACAGCAATCTCGCTTAATACTGGACCAATGTCAAAGATTGTTGTTCCCATCAGTCACTTAGACACATAAACTTATGAAAATAGGATCCAGGTTGAAAAAAAAAAAAAGAGTAGTTACCCTTTAACACTTTAAATGTTTATAGGTATAGATGAGCTGAAAGTGCCGCAAAAATGCTACTGGTGTCTTCATTCCACAAGGTGGGATTCCTTGTTCGAGGCCGTTTACAGAATCCCCCAAATGTCCATGAACAAGCTGAAAAGCCTGTGTGTCAAACTGGGAATTAAGTGCCTCATTCACTAGAAATATCAGTTCTTGCAGGAGTACTGCACAATCATGAAACCTCTTACAGCAGCATTGGACAGCTTACAAGAGGACAACTGTTGTTATGAGACCTTAATACCAGCCCCCCAAGCCCTGCAGCCAAGGACACTTGCCCTGTCAGGATGACAGCTGGCCTCCCAGATGTCCTTGTGAAGGAAGGTCTATGTTCCCAAACCTCCATTAATTAACAGAAGGAACAGATCTTACTGCTACTACAATTATCGAAACAATAGAAGTCAACGTAATGATATGCATCATCACAGCAACAGAAGATTAAAAACACAAAGCGGTCAATTAAAAATCTAATTATCAATACTAAATTAAATCTGCTAATGATCCCACATGTGGGGAAGGATGGTTAAGGTCTACAGCAAACAGCACACATGATTTAAAATGATTGAATAGCAATTATACAACCATAGTAAACAGATCAAATTATATTTTTTCAGGCAATCCAGACTCAGTTAGCTGCTGTACTGGATAGCAAAGACGCACTTTTTGCAGTGGCTAGTTTTCAGACTACGATGGCTAAGAGATGAGTCTGCCTACGTCTTCAATGACACCCACTATGATGAAATAGCATTTAGCATTTTAAACAAAGCCCAAGGACAGCTGCTCTGCCAAAAAAGAAGTGTTGGGCTATTTGAGTTCAGGGGGCATGAGGTTGGCACTCTGAACTAGTTCTCCAAAGACAAAAACACTTACATAATGTACAACTCTATGCGTATTGCAGGAGGATCTAAAAAGCCATGACACACCAAGCAGACGGCCAGAAAGTAGTTGCAACAAAGGCCGACTGTGGCCTCTTCTCTGCCCTCGTTGCCTTTGTCTTGGCCAAAAATTAGCACTGTAACACACCGCAGTTTAGCCAGCCGCCTCCAGCTTCTTTTGAAACCAAATTTGTCGTCTTCTGGCTGTGGCAAAAGCCACATGAATGAATCAAAAACAACACACCTTCAATGTTCTGTGTGTGTGCAACGTTAGGTCACGGCAGGTTCCTACAGCTTTGCTAGGACAACCACCCATACTTGTCTCACGCATGAGGCAGTACTAAATCTGCAATGGAAAACGGAGAATGGGGCGTCGAGTTGAGCAGAGTTGGTGCTAGCAGTGGGTAAGCGCCGTTAGAGGCCGTCCAGCTAGCTGGTAAGCTAGCTTGCTTGCCAGGGGGCTAATTGTTCAGCGGTGCAGAGGGTGCAAAGAGAGAGAAGTCTATTACAGTCTTTATATTAAATACTGTAATTCCTCAAAGAAAGACCAGTAGTCAATTAAAACCCAGACCTCTGATAGTGGCCGGGGGCGTGGTCAACACAGACAAATAAAGGCTGGCCTCAAATTAAGGACGGGGAAAAAAATCGTTACGTTTATCATAATGGACATTTTTACCAATTTAATTTAACAGATTCAACAATATAT
>NC_045744.1:30660208-30661410 GCF_008692095.1 Etheostoma spectabile
TTCCACACTTTGTTTTTTCTGGATTACGGTACACATGTAAAGTATTATTGTCCTACCTGTATTTTAGTTAGTGCGGCTGTATGTGTTACTCAGCCTAGTGTAGTAACATACAGGTGCCAACAGATGGCAGCAGCAACATTGACTGTAACACTGGTCTCATTTACTGATAGCAGAGAATGACGGCTCTGGTGCAAGTGACAGACGAAAAGAATTTTAAAGTATGCATAGAACACATTTACATGGTTCAAACTGACACAGTGGTGGTGTTTGATTTTTTTCTAACCCAAATTGCTCTGTCGCCCTTCTGGCTTATGATTTATGGTGATATTTTTGCATATGTTTCTTAAAAGAAGAATTATCTCTGTCTACTGGAACACTCTGGCTTTTGATTTGAAACAGTTTACTTAAAACAATTATACTTATCAAGCAGATGGAATTAGAAATAAAAGCCTGCCTCTAATAGAAGCCCGCTTCAAATTAAAGCCAGGTACCTTCTGCAATTCAGGTAAATAAAGGCCCCGGCTTTTATTTGAGGAATTACGGTATCACAGTAGGGCTGAACTATTTTGTGTTTTAGCATCAACATTACAATCTGCGCATGCACGATAATCACAGGCCATTGCAATTTTGACGCTAATCCTTTTTTGCTGCTTGATAGAAAAGTAAACTTTCACCTTTTACATGATTAATACCGGCCGACCCTTACGCTTTAGGACAGTTAGCCATGAGGGCAACGTGTGTGTGTGTGACATTAGCCCAACGGGGTTTATTTTTATGGGAAGTGAGGCTCTCAGCATGTATAAAATTACCGTAGGCAGTAGCTGCCGCTGGCACAGTGATGCGCGTTTTCGATGGGTAGTCAGTGAAGCTACAGTAGGGCAGGGGGGCAATCGGGACAATCGGGACTTTTCCCTGCTGGCCAAAGAATTCCCGCTACAGATTATCCTAAATGGCCATAAGACATAAGCAGCTGCCCATGGTTATTATTATAGCATACTCTCCACAAAACACCCAGGGTTCCCACTATTAGTTTTACTTAAATGTCCAAGCAAAATATATACCCCTTGCTCACTCTCTATATCTTAGTCATCTCTCCTGTCAATAGTTTGTGTAGCCTCTCCCATCAATCCGGCCATCTTAATTCAATTATTCTTATTCAGGTGTTTCATGGTCACAAATAAAAATAAAACAATTTAATTTGT
>NC_045744.1:30661420-30661838 GCF_008692095.1 Etheostoma spectabile
TTTTTCTTACATTAACGTAGAATGGAGCAAAGCCTCATGGGAATGGGGAATGTGTTAATCCAATGAACCGATTGCAGGTCAAGTTTATTTACAGAAATATGGGGAGATAAATGAGCGCCCCCTCGTGTAATGGCATGACCCAAAGACATACGTCAGACAGACCAAAAGCAAGTTTAAGGAAAAGTAGCTGCATTTTTTTGACAGTCAGGATTAGCACGGTTTCTTGCTGGTTTAACATTACCCATGGAAGGCAAAAAAAGAAAGAAGGGGCCGAAAAGACCAGAATGAAGAAGAAGCGGATGCTGGAGGAGGATGCATCAAAGTGCTCAAAATGACGGATTTATTCCGGAATCAGGCTTCAACAAGTGCTGCAGTTGAACTGACTGAAAAACGGGTTAGATAGCCTATTTGGTAGTGA
>NC_045744.1:30661848-30662134 GCF_008692095.1 Etheostoma spectabile
ATTGCAAGTAACAGCATCTCAAATGAGCTCCATTTTAAGTAACCAGTTTTGGGTTTGAAATACCTTGTTCATAAACAAAACATTTGGGGTCAGTTTTATCTGAATGAGTGGTTGTATTGCTGTGTGTAATGTCCTCCATTTGTCATTTTGCTATTTGCAATGCTTAAACTGATCTGAACGCAAATACTGTTTAACAGAGATGGCAAAAGTACTCCCTTTCCGTACTTAAGTAGAAGTACAAATACTTGTGTTCAGAAATACTCTGGTAAAAGTGGAAGTACTGATT
>NC_045744.1:30662144-30662915 GCF_008692095.1 Etheostoma spectabile
ACTCAAGTAAAAGTAACAAAGTACAGGCTTGTAAATTTACTTAAAGTATAAAAGTAAAAGTAGCCTCGCGAATGGCCATTTTTTATGCAAAGCTACCTGGAGCACACACATGTTACTAGAGAGCACGCTGAGAAACTCCAGGTTTATAATATTCTGACTCATTAGCAAGATATGAATTCAGTTGTGATTCTGTGAGAATTCACAGATCCGGTTTCTATTTTTAATCTTCCCCTTAACATTTAAATGAGTCTACTTGTGTGTGTGTGTGTGTGTGTGTGTGTGTGTGTGTGTGTGTTGTGTGTGTGTGTGTGTGTGTGTGTGTGTGTGTGGGTGTATACTCAAATATGGCTTCTGAAAATAAAATAAAGGGTTAAATATGAATGACTAAACAGACATTAATGAAGAGGTTCCCCAGCACATTGGCCAGGAGTCCTTCTTGATGCCTACTGTCTCAAACATCTCTCTCAGATAAGGTTGAGGATGATGGGAATGTCTTGCTGGTTGTCTGCCCAATCTCTGTTTTCTTCATTTTCAATCATGTTGCCATCCATACTGCTATGTGCTAACATTAGCGCCATCTAGCCGCACTGATTTCCTGTGAATTAATGCAGAATGCTGAATCTGTTGAGTTGTCTTAGTCAAATGCAACGTACAGTAGATTTCTTCCCATCCATTTAGATTGAATATGGTATTGATGAAGTAAACAATAATAACAATAACTCCAGTGAAATGATGTGAAAATTGAGGACTAGATTAGGACTGGATTAAAGC
>NC_045744.1:30662925-30663806 GCF_008692095.1 Etheostoma spectabile
TTCCAACTTCACCCCAGGTGTGTCTGTTAAAACACGGATCGAGACAACTTCTCTCTAGCTAAGTTTCCAAGAACTATAGACCAATAACAGGCTTAAGTGAACTGACTTTATAAGTTATACGACTTACAGTTCTCTAATTTCCCTCTCCAAAACCACTTCAGAAGAGCAGTCACAGCGTTTACTTGCTTTGGTGTTTGTAAATTATTATTAATTATTATTAATTATTATTATTATTATTATTATTATCATTATTATTAAGTTTAACAAAGAATGGTTCACAAGATCTTTTTCATTTTTATCTTCTAAGTAGATGCACTCCCCTGCAAAATCACCGCAGTAGTTGAGAATGATTTATTATTTCCAAATAGAGGTATTTATGTCTTGTTTTAAAATGACTTTTTCTTTTTTCATATCGCAATATTTATATTGCAGGGAGAGAGAAAAAATATCGCAATGTCAGTTTTTTCCAATATCGTGCAGGAATATATCACGGTATAGGATATTAATTTATTAACATTAGTTTAATTTGTAATATGTAGGTATGTAGAGATCTTTTCAAAGACATGTTATTGCTGGAATATATATCCCTACACTCATACGTATCTTATGGACATAATGTGCAAACATAGTAATTCTAATGGTCAAACCTGTTTTTTCAGAAGGGACATTCAAATGTAATTTTTGGCCGGTTTTGACAGCAATGTGTGTGTTGGATTGATCAGATGAGATGAAAAATACAAGGCGCCTTGTGTGTATAAATGTGCACACACGAGTGTATATATATATATGTGTGTATATATATAGCGCTTTTCTAGTCTTGACAACTTTTACATCATACAGGATACATTCACCATTCACACACATTCATACACTGTGGCTGA
>NC_045744.1:30663818-30664678 GCF_008692095.1 Etheostoma spectabile
CTGCTGTACAAGGTGCCACCTGCTCATCAGATAAACACTCACACACATTCACACTCCGATGTGCAGCATCGGGACAACTCGGGGTTCAGTGTCTTGCCCAAGGACACTTCGACACGGGACTGCAGGGCCAGGGATCGAACCACCAACCTTCCAATTGGCAGGCAACAGCTCTACCACTGAGCCACAGCTCTCACTGTCCTTTGTTTGCTCTCCTCACTACCATTTTCCAACAGCCAATCAGATGGATTGACTTGGACCGACTGCCGACTTGGTGTGTCAGGGTCTTAAATCACACTGGACAACACAATGGTAAACCAACTAACATGCCACACACGCACGCACAACAAAACAATTCATCACAATGGGTAAGGTCATGTTTTTGCACAAATTCCAGCAAGACTATAGACTATTTACTAGTTATTTTTAAGGTACAATCATAAAATACATTCTCCTTAGATGTTATTGTACCTAAAGTATAGTATGCTGAATACAAAAAAGTGACTTTGAAAATACTGCTTACATTAGTTCAAATTGGGAGCATGCCACTGGAGTTTGGTCTGGCTACACCACCTGTCTATTGTGGGAAAGGGGAGGTGGACGGAATTTGTTTTGTGTTTTCTACCAGACTAAGCACTTTACAATTTTCTTCTTATTGGCCTTAAAGCAATCAGATAAAGAAAAAAAATACAAAATATTTATATATATAATATACATAATAAAGTGCTAATATTATGTTTTTTTGGCTTTTCCTTTTTTCTTTATTGTGTCATATATCTTTTAGTGCACGTTATAGGTTTACAAAGTGAAAAAGCCTAAAGTCCACCCCCCCAAAGGGACTTACCATCTCCAACAGAAAACAC
>NC_045744.1:30664688-30669875 GCF_008692095.1 Etheostoma spectabile
AAACTGCTCCAAACAGCTCTATTGTAGTCCAGTCTTTACTTCCCTGACAAAGGCACGTCCCTTTGTAACACACATTATAATGGTAGCCTAGCTGCTAGCGTGGCACGCCCTCATACTCTGCAACTAACTAGCTACTAGTCCTACTGCACATGTGCGACACCCAACAAAGAAGGAACAGAAGTGAGATGTCTTTGTAGTTGTAGCAAGCACAGAGAGCTCAACACACAGGGTGAAAAGAACTACTACAAACTACTATTTATTCGGGACTGTTATTGCCACTCTTCACTCTAACCCCAACCGGCCCGTCAGACACCGCCTACCAAGAGCGTGGGTCTGTCCGAGGTTTCTGCCTAAAAGGAAGTTTTTCCTCGCCACTGTCGCACTGTTGCTTGCTCTGGAGGAAACTACTAGAACTGTTGGGTCCTTGTTAATTCTGTAGTGTGGTCTAGACCTACTTTATCTGTAAAGTGTTTCGAGAGAACTTTTGTTATGAATTGATGCAATAAATAAAATTGAATTGAATTGAATTGAAAAGAGGAGCTGCAGCAATGTGCAGAGCAACAAAAACGTAGTGTTTTTTTTAAATCAAACCATATAAACCTCTTCTGGTACTACCTCTAAATACAATTACGAACCTGAATATGTACATAGTATAAGCACTTTAAGATTTTAAAAACAGTCAAATTAGACCAGAACACAACCCAAGGGTTAATCATTTCCCATATCTTCTGTGGTATCCTACAGTATTATGTAAAATATCTGTGGAGGAGAGAGTCAGCCTTCTCCTTAAACCCAGCATGATCAAAATGCTAAACTTTAAATGCAGTTTTGGACATTAACAGCAGGGCTTAAGCGATGAGGGGTCAGTTTCAGAAAGCAGGTTTAGTGAAAACTCTGAGTTTGTTACCTGAGATGAGGGAAACTCTGGGTTTTTAGTTTCAGAAAGGGAGGTTAGTCAAACCTGAGAGAGAGGGGTAACTCTAGTCTGTTTCAGAAAGAGAGGGAACTTAACCTCAGAGTCAGTTGCTGTGGTAACCGAGCCTGTGAACTTAACCTGGTCGGGAGCAGGTTTTCTTCAATAAACCTCCTCAGCGCTCTTTTCATTCATTCAGTCTGTATCGGGCGCATTGTGGCGCAGTTTATCTGCATAAAAAAAACCCGGGTTGGTTTAGTAACTGTGTAACACAGTTACTAAACCAACTAGAGCTCGAGCAATAAAGGATTTCTAAGGCCGATACCGATATAAATAGTATTTAAAAAATAATCAGTGTTGCCAACAGAGCGCCTTCTGGTGGACAAACTGTACGACGCCAAAACTCATAACATGGTTGACCGTCCATTTTTATTTTATTTTTTTAAAAATTAATTTATCAGAATTTCCATTCATATCCTCATCATTATAAATTATTCTATAATAATAGACAATATCGGCCCGCCAATATATCGGTCGGGCTCTAAAGCCAACCCTGTTAAATCAACGTTTTTTCCCCCTCAAAATAAGACATTTCCTTTTGCTGACCTTCCCTTTGATGAAGAAGCTGTATTACTTCAGGGAGTTAAACATATGTCGGGAGATGATATTGAGGTTTTTCATTTTTTCATTCATATTTTCATTTCCAGATACTAGCCTACCCGTTTGAGCAGTATTGTTTTTCTTCCCAGTCTATCAGTTATGTAGCCTGTATAACCTTATCGGCATTCATATCAGTAACGTCAACCATTGTGGACATGCTCTAAATCCCAGCAAAATGGCAGTTTTCTTTACAACATATATTACATTATATAAGAATATATAAGTAAAGTCACTGTATAGCAAAGCACCGTCAGAAGAGTGTGATTCGCTCTAAACCTTTTTGTAGTGTTCCCTGTACACAAACCAGTAAGAGACATTAAAAAGGAGTTCCACCGTATTTCCGGTGAATGATTTAAACCCTTTGAAATAAAAGATTATGAATTATAATTGACTTATTATGACTTTTTGCCCGCATGTTTGCACCTGAATGAAATAGATTATAACCCATAATAACGTATAAATCCGTAACTTAGTACTCGTGAACTCGTACCAGATTGTTGTACTCCCAGTTACAGTTTTGACATCACATACACATAAACAACAATGTCGATCCCTGTTGTATATAGATGGATGATTACAAAACCCGTCTGTATGTGTTCTGTCTATCTTTGCTTGCCCCGTATTGTAAAAGTTAGGAAATTATTGTAAACTTATTGTTAAATTATTGCTGCTGGCTGAGACGAAGCAGCCCACTCCTTCGGCAGGAAATCCACGTGTTTAATAATTGTGTACGTCAATGACGCCATCGGATGTTGGGATGAAGGTGTGAGGACCTGATTCACCTCAGCAGAGGGAGAAGGTCAGAGGACAGGATGAATGACTGACTGTGGCAAATAAACTTGACTTAGTATTTTAATGTGAGGAATAATTCCTATCTTGCTGTAAGGCCACAGCGCTAACCCCTGTACTCTTCGAGCCACCAAGAATGTGGTAATGAATAGCTAAATCCAATGGGACGGTAAAATAAACATCTTTAAATGACATGAAAGACATCACGTTTACTGGTCCTAGCAACTGCTACCAGCTACAGCTTCTGCGTCCACTTAGACTTAACTTGCTACCGATTGGTTTGGACAAAACTTAACTAAATGACATCTGACCTAAACAGAAATTGTCTAAAATGAACAAGATGTCACACTAAATGAATGAGGTAGCAGTCGGCCATTAGACTTCCAATTTTCACCAGAATTTTTCTATGAACAAAAACTTTTAAAGATGCTGCAACATTAATGACATGCATATGATGAGGAAGAGAAAACACACACCTGCCAATCCATTGACTCCTATGAGTCCAGCAGACACTAGCCAATGCTGCCAGATGGCCCCGGATTGTTGGCAATCCATGGCAGGAAGGGGAAGGCAGGCCGTGGTAGTGGCAGAAAGCGACAGAAAACACACAAACCATCAAACTAAATATAGAAACCTAAACAGGGATTTCAGTTGCAACCACTTTTGTATGTCATTTAAATACACTGTAAGTTTATTCACTATCTTGATTATTTTTACAAAAAAATACCTTAGTAGAGATGAGCCAATTGCAATTTACAACTAAAAAAGAAAAAAAAGCCCTGCATACAGCATGCAGCAGCTTACAGGACCTTCTCTCACTGGAGCAAATCTAAAAATAAAATCCAGGTTACTGGTCATGTTTTACTTTCCCAGAAGAAATCAGGTGTATGTTGGCTCATTATACAGTCAACTATTTATAATCTATCCTATTTATTTATACAAATCTATTTATGAATCAGTGTCTTTTTACAAGAATAATCAACTCTTACTCCTGGGGCCA
Source organism: Etheostoma spectabile (assembly GCF_008692095.1). Taxonomy (NCBI): domain Eukaryota; kingdom Metazoa; phylum Chordata; class Actinopteri; order Perciformes; family Percidae; genus Etheostoma; species Etheostoma spectabile. Next base: position 30,668,051 of record NC_045744.1, read on the forward strand.
GCAGTGACCTGCTGCTCACTAATAACTGAGGAAAGGGAGATATGTATGTGTGTGTGTGTGTGTGTGTGTGTGTGTGTGTGTGTGTGTGTGTGTGTGTGTGGCTGTACTGTGTGCCGCAGCTGCCGCTGTGTCAGAAAAATGAGACTGTAGGCAATCAGTAGCAACCCGGCCCATTTGGACGGGTGGCTGATCACGAATTGACGATCAATTGATGGAATGGTGCATCTCTACACCTGAGGATAGAACTTTATCTTTGAAGAGATAATGAAAGATGCTAATGGGGAGACAACTGGAGAAAATGAAATGACATGGATCCAAAGCTAGCTGTGTGGTGTGCCGTGTGTGACTGACCCAGAAGTGAGCCATGGTGTTGACCTCCACCGTCTTCTCAATCAGGGAATCAGGAGAATCCATAACTTCTTCCTGCACGATCCCAGCATGTGACCAGAATGCTGACGTCACCCACCTCTCGCTTTACCTGCATGAAGTAAAGGAATATGTCTGTCATGTATGACGCAATCCAATTTAGGCAAACCTGTAAAAGTCTTGTATGATTTTAGTGTTTAAAAAAAATTTCTATCATGTTTTATAATTGTTTTTTATGACAAAATGTTTAAAAAGAAATTGTTCTGTGCAAACAAGTTTTAGATTGTGGGTTATTTATAATGTGATAGTGTGACTGTTAATTTGATCTGTTGTTTAGTGTGTAAATGTTGGGGGTGTACACATGCATGTGTATGTCTGTGGGCGTGGATAAGTGTATTGAATATTGCAGATCAATATCTGCTCATTCTAGTTTGGACCAATCAATTACCAATCTCTACAGTGCTGCGGAAGGAGAATCTTGTTAGTCCACACAGCATTCTGGGAAAAAAACGTGCTCTGGTTTATTGTCATTTCTTTAAACCAATCACAATTGTCATGGGTGTTGCTATGTGCCAGACAGAGCTATGGTGCTGCTGCAAAATAGTCTCTGGAAGGAACTTGTTTTGGTGGAACATGTGTACGTTCAAAGGTTTTTTCAGTGGTGCAAGAGAAAACTCAGATTAGATAGATAATCTAGCTAGCTGTGTGGATTAACCCCGCAGTAGACTATATCCTTGACGATCCACTTCCGGGATTGCTCCGGTGGCCGGTGCCACAGGAAATTCCGTCAGATCCGTCAGAAGTCTTTTTGTCAATGTCCATTTCCTTGCGCTGTCTTTGTGTTGTAATTTCAAACTCCGGTGGATTTATGAAGACTAGGGTTAACTGCTCCTCAGATCTGTCATCTTCCTGCAGCATTGTGTCCATTGTTTTTTGATTTCTCAAGTTCACCCAGGCGATGCTTCTAAAGGAGAAGCTGGAGAGGACTGGTGTGGACCAATTGCTGTCACAGTGGGTCCTGAACTATCTCACGAACCGGCCACGGTGAACATCCAGGGAAGTAACATTGAGAGAGTGGACACTTACAAGTACCTTGGTGTTCACCTGAACAACAAAGTGGACTGGACTCACAACACAGATGCTCTCTACAAGAGGGGTCAGAGCAAGCTGTACTTCCTGACAAGACGGAGGTCCTTTGGAGTGACAGGGCCCCTCCTAAAGACTTTCTATGACTCTGTGCTGGCGTCAGCCATCCTTCACGCTATGATCTGCTGGAGCAGCAGCATCACTGAAAGGAACAGAAAAACGTTGGACAAGGTGATCAAGAGATGCAGCTCTGTCCTGGGCTGTCCTCTGGACTCACTGAGGGAGGTGGGAGACAGAAGGGTCCTGACTAAACTGACAGCTATGCTGGTCCATGAGACACACCCCCTGCACTACACCCTGTCAGCCCTGGAGA
>NC_045744.1:30669885-30675478 GCF_008692095.1 Etheostoma spectabile
TGACAGGCTGCTCCACCCCCGCTGTGTGAAGGAGAAATACCGCAGATCTTTCTTTCCAGCGGCTGTCTGTACAATGAACACTGTTGACTCTGTGCAATATATCACATAATTTTTCATTTGGGCAATTTTGGTGCAATTTACTAATTCATGTTTAATTATTGTAAAATACAGTTTGCTATGTCTTGTACACTTATCCATCTCGTGTACACTTATCTATCTCTGTACACTTATCTATCTCCGCTCTTATCTTTGCTGTTGCAAACCGCAATTTCCCCACTGTGGACAAATGAAGGCTTTCTTTCTTATCTATGTTGTGGGAGGAAACGGATATTCGGGCAAAAAGAGTGACATCCGGCAGAATTTCCTGGTTGCCGCGGAACAATCCTGGAAGTGAAACATTGTGGATATGGACTACGTCTTCACAAACCCAGAGAGAGGTTGATGACTTCTACCCTTTCAGCAGGATTAACATCTGTGGCTATCCCCAGGCAGATGGCTCCAAGCATCTGGAAACTCAACCAGGTTGAAATCACAGTGACCTGAGTCACAGCTAAACCACATGTTTTTGTCTGGCTGTGTGAGCTAACCATACACTACAGTCTTCGCCATGTCAGCCAGAGGGGGGTGTACCGTTCTTCGGCCCTCCATCTACACTATGGCAACGTAATGTCTTTAAATACAAAAAATAATTTAGAGCCTGTACATTTTTAAAATGTCTTCATTTGGGGCCTTCTTTGTCCATTACTTGGTATCTGCTCGACTCACCTCTAAAGTACTTGGTACTAGCTAACAGGTATTTTTTTTAGTATCATCTCCGTCAAGGTTCCAAGCGACCTGATATGATACCAAAAGGTAACGTGAAAACCTGCAGACAAATGATTGGTCAGAGGGAATTGTCACTAATCACTGCGTCATCATTGCAAGCGACAGACGGGGGTGTCCTGAACAAATCCGGCATTTTCAAATAGTTTAGCCAGAAGTGATTTTTTTGCTGGCTCCAGCCTCTTTTGAAACAAAAGATGTGGCACCGTGGCTGAGTAGAGCCGGTAAGCGCCATTAGTGGTGAAAGAATAAATGGGTGGAAATCAACATAGACCTGGTTCCAGTGATGTGTGCAGTAATTTAAAAGTACTTGGTTGTTCCCATTCACGACAAAAGCTAATCAATTGGATTTCTTTAGGCTGGATTAAGGACGGGGACCCTTCTTTTGGAGTAAAGCAGCCCTAAAATGGCCCCATTTGCAACGTGTGTTTTAACATTGAGTTTTGTTCCTCCATACACACTAATCAACATTTCAAAACACAAGCCACACATTTTTTTTAGTGTAAGTTATTGGATAGTAAAAGTTAGTAAAACCAACTCAAAAGACAACAGTCTGTTGCTCTAAACCGTCTCTGTTATCACTGCTTTTATGTCAATTAATCTACAATACAATAAATACAAATACTGTGTTATGCTTCTTCAATGGCTTTCTCTGTAAATAATGCCTACCATACACTAGAAGACTTGAAAAAACTAAAGTCTGACACCACCTCACATCTAAAGACAATCATCTCAAATCTAACATTAAGGACTGTCATAATATGTAAAGACTGGGGATCTTGCAGGGTCACACATAGCAAGACGACACCTAGATTCGTTATGTCACCAAGCTAGCTAGCTACAGCTAGCGTTGGCTAGTAACTTAAGGGAAAGTTTGCAGATTTTCTGTTCTGCCGTACATGCAAATGAATGTCTCCAGTACCAGGAGTTCAGTGTTTATTCGCCGGTAAAACTCCTTTTGGATGACTCGCTTCACAAGGGTTCCTTCCCCTTTAGCGTTTAGCTTAGCGCTGCACCATAGCAACCATAAACAACACCTGTTTGGTGCTGGAAGGAGCCTCAACTCTAACAAGACTCTCATTATTTCATTCCCATATTGGAAATTAGTCTGCAACAGTGAAATCTCTTGAAAAGTTGTTTGGTGTAAGGTCTGCATAAGAGGAGCTAAATTGAATTTGGCTGTACTGAAACAGTGTAAGTGTTTAAAGAGAGATCACAGGTTTAACCTTAAGTCTCTCGTCTGCACTAATGCACTATTCTTTTAACAGCGGCTTATTTTTTTAAACTGTTATTTATAATAGGTTTTAGTATTTATTCTAGCTATAACATGTGTTATTTGTGTATGCTGCTGAGTCTGAGTAACACATTTTGTTCCTTTGTTTTTAACATGCTTGAATGACAAGAAATCTGAATGTTTGCCATTTTTAAATAAATGTTCTACTGAATAATAAATTGTCATAGATGTTGAATATAAAGTAGTGATGTAGTTGATCCAAGTTGATGACTAGTCAAGTTGAACACTATTGAGATAATGCTTATTACTGGAACAAATAAAAGGTTAACTGGTACAATGTGTTGCACATTCTTCCCACACTGATGCTATTTGACTGGTCCAGTCACTACTGCAGCTGCCCAGGGCACTTTATTCAGAAAGCATGCAAGATCCAATTTGTCACTCAGGGTATTCACATCTAATCTAAAAGTTTGCACTACAGGTGAAAACTGAATACTCCTGATGGCTTTGTCACTGACTTCTGACCTGATCTAAAGTTAGCATTGCTCGTAACCCCATGGCATACCAAGTGGCAGTTATTTACTTGTAAATATAGGTGGCCGGCGAGGTGTCTGCTTGACACTGACAAGGTATTTTACACTGATGTTGGCAGAGATAATGTTTGCTGGAAGCCATCTGTCCCACGCAAAGGATCCTGTTCACCATCTAACAGTTAGCTTGTCAGGTAAGGACAGGATGTGCTGAGGAATCTGATAAATGGCTCTTTGACATATTGATAATTTGAGTTATTCATTGTTCATTCATTCAGTTTTCAGCTGGTGAATCAGTACTGTGGTCTCAGTAGTTTTTCCTAGTGATTAATGCCATGATTAATGCCATTATGAGATAATCGTCTGATGCCTCCGATCATAATGCCAATAAACAAAAACTCTCTGCAGGAATTACAATATGTGCCTTGTTTGTTATTATTAAATAGTGTTATTTTATCAGATAAAAAAACCAAAAGTTAGACAACATTTATTCATATAGTACCAAAACAGCCATGACAAAGAAACATGTTTCATGATGTCCTCCATTGCTTAACTGGTAGCTCACTGATTTTGGTTTAACAACAGGATAGACTGATTATGAAAGACTCCAAGAGGAGTCCAAACTCCGATGTTTTGGGGACAGTGCCTTTCCGCCAGGCAGATCACAAAGCATAGTGCCTGCGCTTCGGCAAAGCGCAGGTGCATGTCATCATTCTGGCCTTGTCAGCGACAACAAGGTCAAAGTTGAAATCATTTGAACTGTCAGGCCAGCACTTGGTGGCAATTTCAAGCTCTGCCACACGCCGAAAGTGGGGGTTCCTCCAAGTTGTCTCTACTCATCTTTCCATAGAAAAACAATGGCACAGTGTATTTATATACAGCATAAATACTAAATAACGAGTAGATTTATCAGGCCAAATTATGGCCAAAATAACTTTCTGGCAGTTGGCATACCCCGACAACAACGGATTGCAATAAACTACGGAGGCTAGCCAAGTACGGCAAGGTGTGCATGGTACTTGGAGAAAGATAGAGTTATAAATAGTGTCATGGATGCCATGTTGTTCAGATATTCAAGGAACCGTACCTGGTCAGCCACTCTGTAAACCTCGTTCTTGTCGCTGCAGTCACACAGATAGTAGTGGACTCTGCTGGCTCCACTCTGCTTAGCCAGTCTAGCCGTTTCCTTCATCCCATCCTGGTTAATATCCCACAGCACCAGTACAGTGTCCCGAGCCGCAAACTCCTTAGCCATGAGGCGCCCGATCCCGCTACCTGCCCCCGTGATCAGCACCACCTCACCAGTGATGTTCTTCTTCTTTGTGGGCACAAACATGTGGATGAAAGATTCCACATTGTACCAGAGGGACAGCAGGAGGACTTGGATTGTTTCCAGGAAGAATTTCATGATGGAACTAGGAAGGAAAGAAAAAAGAGGACTCAGAAAGAAGCATACACAGTGAACTCAAGTAATAAGGGGGTGAGTTAAGGGTGATTGGGACAATTTGGAAATTTCTGCCTTGTGTAGGTTTTCTTGCCATAAATTTAAAGCATTACCCCTACAAACAATACCTTTCTGTAATACTGAAGGTCTTACCTATACAATTGAGGAGGGGAAGTTATATGATATATCAAGGAGTAAGGAATATAGGAGGTAGCATACCTTTTTGTATACTTTTGGGTGACCAATTTGGTTGCACACACGGTTGCACACGCAACCAAATTGGGTGCGACTAACATTTTTCCTATGTCCTCACATCCGCTGCCTCTCCACAAACGAAGCAATGTTGTTTATGTTGATATGGTTTAGAGAGGCAAACCTGTATTTATACAAGTGTTTCCGCTGGCCAGAATATCATAGTTCATAAAAATGCTGCGCAGTGACAACACAGACATTTCATACACACGATGTGTGTAACTCTGTTGACCAGCCATTCGACCCGTGCTGGACCCAGTTAGATGGACCCAGTTTGGAGGATTTGATGCTAAGGAGTGTGGCAAGCTGATATAGGCAAGGCCAAATGGCTAGGTGTGGGCCATGTGAGGGGCATGCGACAGCAAGGGGGGACCCGCTATAAGACCTTGAGACATGAAATGTCAGGTCTCAGTTCAGGAAAGCCCTTTTAAACAGTAGCAATTTCTATTTTGCTTAAATGTTTTAGTTTTGCAGCTCAGTGAAGCACTTTAAAAAAAAAAAAATTTAAATTGTTTTTATATACAGTATAACTGTGCTTCAAATTTTAGAAAAGTATTTACCTACACCTTATTCTGGTTTAAAATAATTTACGTAATATATATGAATGTATATGGAGCATGATATAAAGGTGACCTTGAAATTGTGGCGTTAACTCAACGCAAGGAAAGATTTGGGTGCACCTAAATAAAAATGTTAGGCGCACCAGTGCAATCAAGGCAAAAAGTTAGTCTGGAGCCTAGTTAATGCACAATTAAATTCACACTTTGATATCCCACATGCACAATATCCGTTTCCTGTTCATCATTATGAATTAAGACTCATATTCATTTCTGTTTAACAATATTACTTAAAGGTTTAAAAAATTGTCAACAAATTATGCATTATGCATAAAGCTGCCCTTTGTCACTGTCAATCCCCTCCCTACCATTCTTCTTTCCCTGAGCTATCCCTTTTGCTGGTTTCCTGCATCTTTATACCCGTTTCACTTGTTACATTGTACTTTGCTGTACATTCAACAGTATTAGGGATGGGCAAAGAGATAAAAGCCAAACTTAGTGTTAGTTTTGGCCTGGCAAGTGTAACGTGATTAGGGTAAACTTGGTTCTATTGCTAGCTGGTCTTTATTGATCCCCTAAGGGGAAATTACAATTTTACTCTGTTGTTATTACACACTACACACAGGCCTGCAATACACACACATGCTCAGGTCCTATACATGCACTAATGGAGAGATTTCAGAGTGAGTGGGCTGCCAGTGCTGGACCAGCGCTTAGGGGGGTTCGTGCCTTGTTCAAGAGCACCTTGGCAGTG